>NC_136488.1:13170459-13310459 GCF_053919585.1 Euprymna scolopes | reverse complement strand
TATAATAAAACACAATTTTAGCGACGACATGATTCTTGCCCACAAAAAAAAGAAATTAATACAGGGCGGAACAATACAATTGTCGACAGAGAAAAGACGACATGATTCCATTTCCGTTTGATGGAAACCTGTTTTTTTTGTTGCAGACCATCTACTAGTTTGCAAGCGCAATAGGAGCCTCCTATCATGTCTGAAAGTTACACAATGTTCAAGAGCAAGATCGCAGATGCGCCTCTATACCATTCCTGATCTCTATCGATCCAATTTATGACAACAAGACCATTGCCAGAACCCTCAAAATGCATCGCTGCATCGCCACGAATAACAAGAGCGCGCCCACGGTGAGTTTGGGGCCACGGTTATGATCTTTGATGTACTTTCAAGTGAGGGCCACATCATGCAACCTCATATCTTCGAAATTGGCTTGAAATTGTATCTAGATGTGAGTGTCGTAATCAGATGCCCGCTAGAAGACCCTGGGTGTGATAGCAGGACAAACAGACCCAGGCTTGGCTTCAGAAGGAGTGCTACGACTTTGTAATCTTCTCTCACTACCCCCTCCGCTGACCTGAACCCACTGGACTCTTTCGCTTGATCATACGTCGAGAACATCACCAACATGATCTCCCACAACACCAAAGCCAGCCTAATCGCCGCTATCCGCCGAATATTCGCCGAGCTCCCGCCGGCGCTTGTGGAAAAGGCATGCCCCCAGTTCCGGACACGTATCGAGGCTGTGATTGAGGCTGAAAGCGGCTACATTGAATAGATATAACTCTACTACGTAATCAAGTAAGCTGAATTGATTTGTTTAATAAAAGGTTTAAAATAAAGCTTTAGCGTTGTTTTGTTTAGGGCGACAACTTTATCATTCCATTCCGTAGATTACACACACAAAAAAAAAAACAAGCAAACAAGCAATGACACAAAAATATCGAACGGCAAAGCAAGCAAGAGACTGCAAATGAATGAACATAGACGTGGATACGCAAAGAGCACCTCAAGAGAGAAATCCCATCGCCTAAACAACTACCCAACATTTTGATTTCGATTTATTCCATGTAAATCAGTATTTACTTTTATCCCGACGAAGTTAAACACGTGGATGTTTTTTTAACTTCGGGTTTATCCAGATATATTGAGTGAAAATATAGTTTTCTTATTTGCTAAGGGTTCACGCTCTGATCAAGTATAGAACAGATACTACACTTTGAATTTTGTATTCACAAATAAAAAAATTATCATTCATTTACAAACAAGGTACAAGACCATCAAAACTGCGGAGATGGAGGACGTCCGTGATCATCCCTTATATATCTCTCAACTTTACGCATTTGAACACATTCGTTGCTTTCATTCTTTTGCCAATTGTTCATTTCATCATGTTCATTTCAGAAAACCATCACCACAATACCACATTTACTCTATGGACAATCCTACTTAAAATATTTCCAGTACTTCTATTTGAATTCAATATATATTCTCCTTTTTTTTCTAAAGATATTTAAAAATATATTTTACATTCCTATTCGTCAACAAATAATGAATATTAAAAGAAAATATGCAAATATTTATATTTTTTATGTTTATTTACACCCCCACACACACGCACATATAAATATATATATATATATATATATATATATATATATATATATATATATATAGATATATATATTTAATTAATAATTGGCTAGACTAATTAGTCGATTCATTATTTTTTTGATTTGTTATTCTATTGAAAATGTCTAATTTTCGCCAAACTTTTTCTTATATATTTATTTTTTATTTTCCAAACCATGGTCAAATATTCAAAATAACATATTATTTGAAACCCAAGTAAGATCCATTCTGTATGGATCCCCTGCTGGTTTATACGAAGAATAGTGCACCTTGTCCAAACTACATTGCTTCGAATAACAGTACTAAACTGGATACTCAAGCAGACTATATAAATTCTTGTTCTGCAATCCGGTAATACCAAGTGACCACAAAAGCTGGTTGATTAGTAAGTAGAAAATTAATGTTTTAAGATCAGCTAAAAGATTTCTGCGAATTTCGATTGAAGTAAAATGGCACAAAGAGTGTGTGTGTATTTTTATATATCATTTTATTGAAATAAAATTGAAAGAAAAAAAAAAACGACAACAAACAAAAACAAATTAGTAATAGACTCTCAATTCTTTTTCTGAAAACATACCATTCATTGATTTTTGGTGTGTTTAGAACCGGAAGCAAACAGATCGATCTGAAAATGAACGTAGGGACTTATGTAAGAAGAAATTAAAGAGGAATTTAGGAATAGACTGTATCCTTCTATGATGAAAAATAAGGTCAAAATAAAAGTATGTGTAGACATCTTAGAGAATCTATATTACCAGAAGATAAAAAAGATGACAGAAATCAGATACTACTCTTTGATCCCAGAATGAATGCAAGACTGTTACCGATCGTTCTTATAATACACACGGAGCACAACACGTAAACTAAAAGCTGCAATGTTCAACATTTAAAGAAAACAGTCTTTTTATTAAAAGCAACGGTCTGGCTTTGTTGTTAGATGCAAACGCGCCTATCCTCATAATTAAGTATGTCAGTCGGGTCTGTGATCAGTAATACTTTATCGTGATTATAATCATGATAAAGTCGTAAAAATTGCATAAGAGCAAAATTAGGGTAATTAGGCTATTTATTGTACAAACAAGGTTTTTTTTAAAAAATGAATTCAATGTCTAAGGACGTTATTTTATTAAGTATCTTTGAAATCGACCCAGAAAACTAATATTTATCTTTTAAAGGATTTTTACAATGAATTTATTTAACTTCAAAATTTAGCTGAATTGGTTAGCTCGTCGTGAAAACATTTTTGTAACTTTTTTTTTTCAAGTTTACACATATTTTTCCTTTTACAAATTAACTTTAGTCTTTAATCTTTCAAATACAATCAAAAAGTAGTCGGAAACCTATTAAAAATATGATAAATCGGCTTTCAAAACTATGACCCTATTTTTATTTGTTCATTTTTGCATGTAACTAGCAAAAGGTGTACAATACATTACAATGAAAGTTGAGGTGAACGCGTGTTGCGTTATTCATCGGCGAAGACGAAACGATTGATACTCTGCACCAGTAATAATAAATAGCAACACCAGTCGATCCGATGACGACTCATAATGTTTCTATTTTAAATATTTTAGACAGTCAAGAGAACAGCTGCTAAACTCCTGACTGACAAACAATATGGATTCAGGCAAGCCCGTTCAACAGCAGATATCTTAACTGTAGTTTCTGAACGTATATACCGCTCATTGGATAAAACAGGGAAGGGTAGAGCGGTGGCCCTCGATATATCTAAGGCTTTTGACAGGGTATGGCACGATGGTCTTCTAAGGAAAATTAGATCATATGGAATCACTGGAAGAATTCATAATGTAATTAAATCCTTCTTAAGTAATAGAAAAATCAAAGTTGTCCTCGACGGTCGTACATCCAAACAATACGACATAAATGCGGGAGTACCTCAGGGGTCTATCCTTGGACCTCTATTATTCCTGATATTCATAAACGACCTCCCTGATAAAATTGTTTCGGAGATGTGTATATTTGCCGATGACACCACTCTCTATAACAGATATGAGGGGAAAACAAATGAACACATATCCAAGGAAATGGCAGAAACGCTAGAGGATGACCTCCAATCCGTAGTGGAATGGGGACAAAAATGGTTGGTCACATTCAATGCTGTTAAGACTAAGCTTGTTTCCTTCAATAACTACAAGAAACCTTCTCTGCCACCAATAGCAATGGCCAAGAACACATTACATGAAAGTACTTCTTTTAAACTCCTCGGCCTAACGTTTACAGGGAATATGAACTGGAATAGATACATTGAGAGCATTGCCAAGGCTGCTGCAAGGAAGGTTGGCTCCCTCTACCGTGCTAGAAAACTACTTACGCCTGACAGTATCCTATACCTCTATAAGGCAACCATTCTCCCATGTATGGAGTACTGTTGTCACATCTGGGCTGGTGCATCTGCTTCTTGTCTCTCGCTCCTGGACAGGGTTCAAAAGAGAGTCGCCAACCTGATAGGTCCTGAACTGTCATCTAGGCTTCAGCCTCTGTCCCATCGATGAGATGTTGCATCCCTCTGCCTGTTCTACAAATACTTCAATGGTGAATGCTCTGACGAACTGCAAACACTTGTACCTCCCCGACGTAACTACCCCCGGCAAACCCGACAAGCTACTAAGTCTCATCCCTTTACAGTAGAGATCCCTAGGTGCAAGAAAGCCTTTTACTCCAATAGTTTCTTCCCCAGAACTGCGGGTCTTTGGAACTCCCTTCCGGGATTCTGCTTTCCCAACTGCAATGATATGCAGAAGTTCAAGTGTAATGTTAACAAACATCTTTCTACTCATCTCCCTTCATAATGACCCCGCTAATTAAGTCCCTGATAGTAGCCCCCTGCTTCAAAGTGGCACTGTGCCTTGTTTGGGGTGAAAATTGAATAAAAAAAAAAAAAAAAAAAAGACGTGTCGGTTTAAACTAATAATTTCTTTTGCACGATCAGTGTCATGAAAAAGCAACACATCGCGTTATTTGAATGAATCATGTCGGTTTTGGTAACACATTCGTTTTGCATAATGAGTGGCACGAAAACATTCCTGGCAACAAATCGAGTTATTTGAATGAATTGTCTTTTGAGTTCAACAAAAAAAAAAGAAAAGAATTTAACTATTGGGGAATATTATTTTCTCTCTCTCTCTCTCTCTCTCTCTCTCTCTCTCTCTCTCTCTATTCTTCCTATCCCTCTCCCTCTCTTCCCTTTCTCTCTCTTTCTCACCCTCTCTCTCTTTCTCTCTCTCTCTCTCTCTCTCTCTCTCTCTCTATATATATATATATATATATATATATATATATACTAGCAAAAGTACTCGTTGTTGACTGGGTTCAAAAACAGCCTACAGAAAATGGACTCTGATTTATGAAAGTATGATAGGTCATGGAAAGGAAGGGTTGTAAAGAGATAGCTTCGAATTTGAGGGTATCAAAACCAAAGCAAAATATGATGATAGTTGTTGTGTCTGCACAAATAATTAACGAGAACACGAAAGTAAAGTTATATAATAATTCATTAGGAAGAAAAGTTATATACATATTTACATGTCTTTAGATATACTTCAGTTGGAGATATTCCGGCAGGTGACGTGTTGACGGTCGTTGCCGAACTCTCCCGGTATTGGTGATTGATACCTTTATATATCTCACTCACCCGCCCATGTTAATTAGTGAGCGTCTCCACAACAAAAGTACATAAAATAAAATAGATGAACCCCATAATTTATTATACCATACCTGTTCTCACTGAAACACTTATCACAATATTCTGTATATCTATATTAAAAAAAAACTTTTTAAACATTTGTATACTTTTGACCTTTGTACTTTAGCGTAGCATTTTAATAAAAACAGTTTCTTAAATAAATTCAGAATTGTTTTTGTCTTCACAATTCATTTTAATTCAGAACAGTACAATGATTATTTATGTTAAAACAAACATCTCCACTTAACAGGTGGCTACAACCATCTGCAAGTCTAATAAATTGAAATTTCCTAAATTAATTAAATAAACAAATTTCAATAATTGCCAATTGAAATAAATGTTTATTATTTTCTCCCAGGGCATCGTAGAATTTGAAGTTAAAAATAGAATCAGAATAGGGTGGGGCTAGGGATGAGAGTATAACATAAGAAACTCAAACCCAAACATTGTGGTCCTGGATATGACCTTAAACTATATCCGATGGCGAGGCCCCAGCTTGCAGGCCTTAGAGAGTGTGGAGCCACTCTTTAATGGCCATTGCTCCCAGGTCCACTCTGACTCGGAGTGATAGTACCTGTTTAGGTCCCAACTAAATAGAATACGACTCAAAAAACAAATATACTATATTAAAAAATCGTTCTCCAAAATCACCAGATTCGGCATTAAATAACCTGAAAAGGATTGATATGCCGTAAAACAAAACAACCAACCAACTTGTTGAACTTTGTGAGATATTTCCATTTTATGGAGGTCAGGTGCGAACGAACACCCCATAATTTTATTATACCATATTTCTTCAAACTGAAACATAATTATCAAAATATACTTACGCAGATAGATATGAAAAGTCTTTATTAAAGTTTGTGCCTATTTCCATTCCATGGAGGCCAGGCGAGAACGCAGACTCCACAATTTTATTATACCATCCGTATTTAAGTTAAAACATACTTATCAAAGTAGTCTTATGTACATCTATATCAAAAACACTTGTAAACGTTTTTTTTAATTTTTTTAATTCCATACTTTGTGGACCAGGCGACCCCACAATTTTAATGAACCACTGTTCTGCCAGATCAAACATACCCATTCCTGTGTCTCGATACATCTTCTATCATTATATGTAATCAGTTTTTTAAAAATAGTCAACCATATAGGAAACTATTCGTGGCCAGACACACACACACACACACACACACATTCAGCTTTATATATATATATATATATATATATATTTATATATATATAAGGCATTTATGTGTGTGTGAGTTCCTGCTTCATAGGTTCCGAAATGGCTGAGCCTATCTTTTGCAAATTTCACCAAAAGGTAATTTATATGTTCTTAGATATGGGTTTGTACAGAAATTCATCCGATAAGTATCGAAAAATCGAAAAAAATCCGATCTTAAAAATAGCTTTTCTCTCTTATAAATGAAAAAGAATCATTTTTACCGGGGAATATTTTACGTTACACCGGCAGGCGAGAGCAAATCATTTCTCCTTACAAAAACAGATTTATTATAATCTGGAGATATAACTTAGTGATAGGGAATTCGACTACAGCTCGAATGATCTGTTAAATGCCGAGTGTATCTCACCATTTTATTTCCTTCTTATTAATGAATTCAATTTACGATAAAAGAAGAGGACCATTTAAAATCACCGCAAATCATTTCTTCGTTTGCCTATTTTAAAAGTAAACATTAATCAGAAGTGAGTTCATTCATCGTCAAACCCAAATATCAGCTGACGTGATATTGTAAACAAACACAGACAGAATTTGATGAACGACATTACCATTATTATTTAAAAAAAAAAAAAATTTGCGAATTAGTCAACCGGGCAAATTATTCCTTGTAATATATAACAATCAATAGAAGATTGATTCTATAATATATAACAATCAATAGAGGATTTATTCTATAATACATAAGAAATCTGCATAAATTAAAATATCATGTTTAAATGTATTGTATGACTGGGCAACGCCGGGCTGCCAGCTAGTCAGAAATGATACAGTAAAGACAGAATTTAGAATTAATGCGATTTTACAATGGATGTGTATTTAGGTTTCATATATAAACGTTGTTTCTGAGATTCGTGTCTGCTGATAGTTGGAAAAAAGTTCTTTTCTTTTAAGTGGGATTTTTTCTTTTAATATTCGAATGAAAGACTTCCGTATTGATGGTTGGGTTGAATAGAGGAAGTGAATTCAAGCGTATTATAGAACACAAATGAACTCCAAATAAAATCGAGAAGAGAAATACAAACACTAGTATCGTCAAATACAATATGTGGGAGCTTCAAGATAGGGTTCATAAGAAATCTTGAGATAGGGGAACCCCTAAAACAGTTATTTAAAGAAGAACCCAACACACATTCGAAGCGTACTATTATTTGTGTTCACCAATGATTGTTGAACGCAAGGTTGGCGGCTGCAATCAGGAAAAACAATACACAAACGTGTAGAGTCCAAATCAATTTCTAAAGAAAGAAAAAAAAACTTTAGTAACGAAGACCGAGAGCAGGTCAGATGTACATACAACTTACATGTAAATATTTCTTCATCTATTAATTTATTTATTGCGGACTATCATCCTCATCTTTCTTAGATGTTGTTTCACGACGTTTCGGCCAACTATTCCTCTGGCCCTTTTTAGGTGGTAACCTCGACGGGATAAGAACTCCGAATCTCCTAACTGCATTCTCAGCAATTACTGCCAGCAATAGTCCATTTTTGGCCAAAGTTTGGGTAGGATAATAGTCTGTAATAGATAAATTAATAAATAATACTCATCTCAATAATAAATTCCAATTAAAATAATCTATATATATTCCATTCGGTACGGACCCGACCTTGGAAGATCGAATAATAAATAAACATAGATTTATAAAACCAAAAAAATCCAACCTTTGCCGCCTTTCGGGGCCCGTGGCGCAGTGGCTAGAGACGTTTAATCTCTACGGTTCCCGGTGAGAATTGTCTGAAGATAGCGGTTTCAATCCTATGTATCTATCTATCTCTCTCTCTATATATATGTGTGTGTGTGTGTGTGTGTTAAAGCATGTCTATTATAAAACTGGATTTATCTAGGTAAAGATATAAAATGTTAAGTTATATTTTATGACTGTGTAATCGGTATATATATATATATATATATATATATATATATATATATATATATATATATATATCGAGAGAAAAATATTCACGAACGGAAACCTAACTCTATGTGTCTACCTAAATAATGTTAACACACACACACATATACATATATGTGCATGTACATATTTAAATTTAGAGTTAATATAAAAATTAATTAAAATTGGTTAATAATTGTTTTTTAAAATTAATAAATTCATCCAATATGATAAATTAGGTTTTAGAATAATATTTCAAAGAATATATAATATAATGAAAACTTATATATAATAGGTTTATTCGGGATATTTAAAAGAGAATTTATATTTCACCCATATTAAATAAGACGGATGAAGGAATACAAACGTAATATATAGCAGATATAGATGAAAAATAAAATTAAATGAAAAAAAAATAATAAAACAATTATTATCAATTTGAATTAACGTTCAGACTTTTACAAAGTTATCGCTCTTAGACTAGTCAGAAATTGAGTTAGGATAATATATAATTACGTTTAAGACCGGAAAAAATTAAAATTAATAGTTAAAAAAGCATATTTTTTCATAGATGACGCGATAAACAATTCAATTATATTAGAATAACATATAACAGAAAAAAAAGTATATACAATTTCTCCTTTTTTTCCCTTTCTTTTTCTTTCGATTTTTTTAGCGTCAGAAACATTAAACGGACAAATTTGAATTTTATTATTTTAAATGTTAGATTCTTAAAAAAAAAAAACGCGATTTGAACGAGATCTTGTAATGTATTTGTATGTTTCCAATTCCTGTTATAAAACAGATGAGCATCGGCTGAAGAGAGCTCGATATCTAATATGGGTATCTAAAACTGTCCACTATTATCAGGTTTAAAACCGACAGTAACGATACTTCATCCTAGCTGAACTTTCTGTAAATAAAATATAAATAATACACTCATATTTTCGGAGTCTTTTCCTTATAATAGAGCACTCTGCTGGAATCCTTTTTTTTCAAAAAAATATAACTAAGTATATATATACATACATACACACACACACACACATATATATATATATATATATATATATATATATATATATATATATATATATATATATACTGAAATAAACATGACAATGACACGACGATTTAAAGTAAATGCTAAATAGTGAAGGCAAAGTTGATCACACAGCACAGTGGCACAGTCACATCTCCAGCACATCTGAACAAAATACTATATTTTTACTAAGACTTAAATAAAAATGATGAGTTTATTCTATCCAGTAATCATTATTCTATAAATACTGAAAATTTCATTACAATTGGTTTATTTTCTAATTTTTGGTGAATTTTTAAGTAAACGGAGGGTCAAAAATATTTTGAGCATCGGCAATCATTTCGCATGTACCTAGTCTCTACTTAAATAATTCTAACATATATATGTATATATATATATATATATATATATATATATATATATATATATTATATGTGTGTGTGTGTTTGTGTATATATATACATATATATATGCATACATATATATACCTATAATAAAAAAGATATGCATACATATATATACCTATAATAAAAAGGAAAAACCTAAAAGAGTAAAACCAAAAATAAAATCAACGTTTCGTCCCTATTTCCAGAACAGAAAGAGAACTGAACTTCTCCTCTTTGGCATGTGATATATGACCGTCTTCCTGTACATTCTCGCCTAGAAATCCTGATGATGTCCCCTGAAATAGGGACGAAACGTTGATTTTATTTTTGGTTTTACTCTTTTAGGTTTTTCCTTTTTATTCACATAACGTCTAAAGCATCGTTTATATCTTGCTTTATTTTATTCACACACACACACACACACACACACACACACACACACACACACACACACACATATATATACATACTTGTAGTCATTGACATACAGTTTCATTGTATCACAACTCATCAGTGTCGCTATATATATATATATATATATATATATATATATATATATATATATATATATATATATTCAGGCAAACATTATTAAAAACAACAGAGATACCTTGCTTAATGATTCTTTTTTCATTTTTTCGATCTTTTGTAAGATTTTTTTAACTTCAAGATGGAAGGTATTTACAAATGTTCCATGGTTCACACGAGCGCTTTCGATTCTTTCTTGAATCATCATCAGGTGGAGATAAAATATTAAAAATAGAAGTGAAATATATAGTTACGAATGATAAAATGAGTCAATGACAAGTCGATTAAAATATACATTTACGAGTGATAATATATATATATATATATATATATATATTACGAGTGATAATATATATATATATATATATATACTTATATATTTACGAGTATATATATATATATATATATATATATATATATAATATTTAGTAATGTGATTGATAATATATATCTAAATTACAACGAGCACTTTTTCTTTCCCTGTATTTTAATTAAACTAGTAATTTTACTATTATATTAAAATACACTTTGCTCTTTAGACTATTGTTCTAATCTCCTTTAACTTATATATATATATATATATATATATATATATATATATACATACGAGTGATAATATATATATATATATATATATATATATATATATATATATATATATATATATACTGAAATAAATATGAAAATGACACGATGATTTAACGCAAATGCAAAACAGTGAACGGAAAAGTGATCACACTACAGCGACACAGCCACATCACAAGCACAACTGAACAATATTGGACACCGTTGGAATAACGCGTTTCCACTTGCTGACAGAAACATATGAGAAGCAAACGTGTTGTTACTAAATGCAACAAGTTAAGCACCGTTCATGCGAAATACACAAGGAAAGAAATTATTTAAAACGAAACAAACGATATTCAAATCATCTTTACTTTCCAACTTGAATTTAGATTAACTTTGGTACAATTTTATTCGAATTCTAAAAATTCCGATTATTGATCCAAACGTGAAAGCTGAAATCCTAAAATCTTGGAAAAAAAAAAGTCCCAAGCACTGAAATCCCTAATGTGTGATTATTATGATTATTAGTTTAGTAACATGAACTCATTCTGATTTTTGTGATAATATATCATGTATTTTTTATTTTCAATTATAAAATCATTAACTCCACACGTGTTTTATATTTTTGCACATGTTTGAAAAATAATTAATCATTTGTTATAACATCTTACACTAGTTTATTGATTCTATCTAAAAATTAATCTTTTTACTGTGCAAGCACATTATTGTCATAATATTCCATTATCGCATAAAAAATCGGCATTTTAAATCAAGACTCAGATTCGTTAGTATTTTTTTTTATGTTCACCCTTAACAAAGCATATCACCATTAAGGGCTACTTTTTGGGACCATGCCAAGGAAAGATTAACAAGATGTTGGTCTACGTTATATCTAAACTTCTGCATATCAGTGCAGTAAGAGAAGCAGATAACAGGTAGCAGGAAGGGAATTCCAAAGTCTAGCTGTTCGAAGGAAGAAGCTATTAGAATAGAAAGCTTTCTGGCATTTAGGGACCTCAACAGTGAAGGGGGTGATTTTGTTGCTAATCGGGGTTTTCGGAGATACGTACGTCGAGGGTGTACAAGTGATACGAGTTCATCAGAGCACATTCCATTAAAATACTTCTAAAACCTTCACAGGGATACAATATTGTGGCGATGGGACAGGGTTTAGTTGACAAAGTGGGACCTATTAGATTGGAGACTCCTTTTTGGACTATATATAACAGGGAGATACTAGCGGTAAATGCACCAACCCAGCTAGATGTGGCAAAATACTCTATGCATCGGCTCATAGAATAGAGTAGAGGTACAGGATATTCTCAGGTGTGAGTAGTCCTCCAGCTCGATAGAAGGAACTAACATTCTTTGCAAAACAGTTGCTTTTAAAATTTGTAACATTTTAAAATGGAAGCGAGGAAACCCAGTTCCAGAGTTACTTAGCGTGTTAACACGACGTATCACGTTTTCTACTTGCGATAAAAATAAGCAAGAAAACCATTGCTTCATAGGAGGGATATGCAAACTTGTCGTAGGGGAAAAACGCAATAGCAAAATACTATTCAGTTTGTTCTCATCTTGAAAGAGCTTGCGTGACTGAAATAGGAATTAATTCCTGAAAAATATCGTTCGGTTACGAAAAACTATAGACAATCGTTCAAAACTCTATTTGAAAACACATTTAACATTTTAAAACAAAAATTGAATGAACACTTTGTAAACAATATATTAATTATCTTTGACAATAATTCTTGGAAATAACCTACTTTTTCAACAAAGAACCGAAGTATAATTGGACGGAAAATAATTAAACCTGCAAAATGTCAACAGAAAAAAACAAACAAACAGACAAACAACAAAAAAACAACTATGATACTTTTCAAATCTTCTTTCTCACAAAGTTATTTATGTGTATATCTTTACTATTACATAAAGGAAAATTTGTGTGTATGTGTGTGTACTTGTCCCTATAGCCGATTTAAAAAAAATCACACAAACGTATTTGATGTATCTGGGTGTGTTTTTAAAATCAAGAGTTGGTTCTTTGATAAGATAGAGCAGCATTCGAAATGCGCTTCTGTCTAGAACAAAATTGAACCATGATATTTGACTTTTGCTTTTAAACTTTAAATGAAACCACTATTTACAGATGATTTTATAAAATCAACAACAAATTCTCTACAGTGCTATGTAGTCTATGACATATTACGCATTAAGTCACTGCGAGGAGGTAGGGTCCTTTCGTTACACTGCGGAAGAGTGGGGCTCACTAGAGCAGGTGATCAATCAATTTGATTAAAAAAATGAGCGATTTTGATAAAAATAAAGTATGAGAGAGAGAGAGAGAGAGAGAGAGAGAGAGAGAGAGAGAGAGAGTATGTAACATTTTCCGATCCTCATTCAATCCCGGACAACGACGAGTCTTCCTGCTAGCACACACACACACACACACACACACACACACATATATATATATATATATATATGCATATGATTCACCTCTAAATTAACTGATCATTCTAAATTTTGCGACACACCTACTGGGCGTAAGGGGTTAAAATGAAGGCTATAGTTTTTAAAATTTAGTTTTATGCCTGAATTAATAAATTTTCCCCAACATTTAGTTTCCTTTGAGTATTTAAAAACGTTTTTAGGGGGTCATGTTATGAATACGACTTTCCATTTGAAAATTGAAATATTTTAAGTTTTGCATTAAATTATGAGACACCAATTCAGCCAAATTCCCTGAATTTCAATTTCTTCTTAAGACTTCTCAAGCTTAAAATTTACATTTTCTAGAATCAAAATCATGTAACATTAATATCCTTATATCTTGATTTTAATCTTCGTAAGGGACCTAAAAGTAGCGCGAAACTATTCTCTTGGGTTAATTAGTTTTACCCGTCCTAGGACGGGTATTCCTTTAGTGACTCTATCAACGAGAAAAGTTATTCAATAAATACAGAATTCAACATTTGGCAAAACGAAATTAAAATATTTTAAACCGCCAAATAATAAAGACACATTATATTCAGAATATCGGGAAATTTTGTAGAATGATCTGCTAACTTGGCAGGCCGAGAGCAGGCTGAAGTCGTTCCCTTGGAATAATAGAAACGCTTGTAAAACTAAGTTGATTCACAGTGGTCTTCCGCGTGGCGCGTCTTTTATAGACTAAGAAATTGTCCGTACCGCGGAAATCGCTTCACTTGTTAATTTTCAAATTGTTTCTCAATATGATTGTCCTTTTATAATTTTAGTTATTACAAGCGCTTTCGTGTTAAAAATTAATTGAAAAAAAATATGGCCAGTTTTTAATTTCTTAAATTTGATTTAATAAAACTCAAGCAGCATGTGAAAGTTTTTTTTTTTTTTTTTTTTTGTGTGTGTGTGTGTGTGTGTGTGTGCATTAGAATTTAATCGCTGCATTGCTTGTAACACTTTATGCGACAAGTGCTTTTTGTGATTATCATATTCATTGAAGATTCATTTTCGGTACTCAACCCGAGAGATTACAAGACGCCATGGCGGCTCCAGGCCCCCTTCTTACCTGGTGAAATACCGTCAGGCTCAATCCTAAACGGTGTACCGTCGCAAGCATTACCCTCTCTCTTTGAGAAGGGGCTAGTTTATTTTAGATCCCCTGGGGTGCCTTTACCGGTCTATTCATGGAGTTTTTTTTTATAGAACCACTACAGCTTTGGGAGACCCCCCCCCTCGTCAAATTTAAATTTTTGTGTTACATTTTCCTTCGCAGGAAGAAAATAAAGAAACAGAAAATATGTTAATCTACCCCCCCCTCACCGCACTGCAGCACATCTTTACGTCAGTTTAGCGTGCAATTCAGCTTCTTCTAAAGGAAGTACTTTGGATGAGATAAAAGTATACTGTAATCGGACACGTCAACATTTTCCGGGTTTGACGCCCCGAGAAAAGGTAAAACCTGGGAAAATGGTCTCCTATGATTCAAAAGAACCATGTTTCACTGCGACATAAGACTGAACAGATAAGGTACAAAAATTAGTTTTCAATCTAATAGGCCCTACTTTGCCAACTAAGCACCAACCCCTGCCCCATCGCTGTAATCTTGCATCTCTGTATCCGTTTTACAAATATTTTAATGGAATATGCTCTGATGAATTCGTTGCACTTGTGCCCCCTCCACGACAAACCAGCTTAGCAACAAAATCATATCGCTTCACTGTTGTGGTCCCTAAATGTCAGAAAGCTTTCTACTCTAATAGTTTCTTTCCTCGAACAGATAGACTTTGGAATTCCCTTCCTGCTCTCTGCTTCCCTGACTGTACTGATATGCAACGTAAACCAACATCTTGTTAATCTTTCCTTGACATGGTCCCAAATAGTAGCCGTCCAAGTGGCGATATGCTTTTTTAGGGGTGAACGTGAGCAAAAAAAAAAAAATAAAATAAATAAATAAATAAATAAAATAAAATAAAAATAAGGATTGCTACTCACATCCATAAAGTAAACGCATACATGCACAATGCCAGACTACTAAATACACATACACATATATTACTTACACGCGCATATTCACACTAGAGAACATATGCACCTACAGATTTCTAAGTCTGTTAACTTTTTTTTCTGAACTTTCTTTACCAAACATGCGTTTGCACTTTGAACTTCTATTAACATTCGGGCAACGATCATAGTGTAGTATCTGTTCTGATGGATGGCTACATTCAATGCTGCCAAGATTAAACTGGTTTCCTTCAATAACTACAAGAAACCTTCTCTGACACCAATAGCAATGGCTAGTGACTCTTTATCTGAGAGTACACCTTTCAAACTCCTTGGCCAACGTTCACAGGAAACATGAGTTGGAACAATTACATTGAAGCGTTGCCAGGGCCGCTGCGAAGAAGGTGGGCTCTCTCTACCGTGCTAGAAAAATACTAACACCCGAAAGTATCCTGTACCTCTATAAGGCCACCATTCGCCCATGTATGGAGTATTGCTGTCATATTTGGGCTGGTGCATCTGGGACTAGTCACTCGCTCCTAAACAGGATTCAAAAGAGAGTCGCCAATCTGATAGGCCCTGAACTGGCATCTAAGCTTCAGCCTATGTACCATCGACGAAATGTTGCATCCCTCTGCCTGTTCTACAAGTATTTTAATGGTGAATGCTCTGACGAACTGCAGACACTTGTGCCCCCACGACGTAGACACCCTCTACAAACCCGACAAGCAGCTAAATCTCACCTCTACACAGTAGAGATCCCTAGATGTAAAAGATCTTTTTACTCCAGTAGTTTCTTCCCCAGAACCGTTAAACTCTGGAAATCCATCCCAGGTCCCTGCTTCCCCAACTGTACTGACATGCAGAAGTTCAAGTGTAACGTTAACAACCGACATCTTGCTGCCCAAATCCCAAGATAGTACCCCAGTAGTTGCTGCCCCTGATAGTAGCCCCCTACACCAAAGTTGCAATGTGCCTTGTTTGGGGTGAAAATGTAATAAAAAAAAAACAAAAAAAACAGGTGCGGCCTTGTTTTTGCCGGCACTGTATATTATTTACACACGCATAATCAGACTAGAGAACATATGCATCTACACATTTCTTAACCTGTCAACAATTTACAGAACTTTCTTTACAAACAGGTGGTTGCACGTTGAACTTCTGTTAACATTCGGGCAAAGATCATAGTGTAGTATCTGTTCTGATGCTCCACTTCACGTTTTCTCTCCTCGGTCAGTAGAGGAGAAATCCTTCATGACTGCGACATTTTTTCTTTTTGTTCCTATCCAGAGTGTCCCTTTTTGTGTGAGCTGGATGTCCCCTACATTAAAACCCGACCTTGTGTCTAACTCTGCCCTTGTGGGGAGGCAAGTGAATAGGAACATTAAAATAACTTTTATATTTTACATCTTGTATAAAAATATTTTTCTCATAAAATTTCGTTTTTCTCAAATTTTTTATGTTACACTTGATAGCTGACGACCCTTTTATTTTTTCAATGTTTCATTTTTTAAATTTTATCATTCATACCCGTATGATATATCTATTTATCTATCTATGAATTCGTTTTTCTTTTATGTGTATCGATATTCATATTAAAAACCATATTTTCTATTTATTTAAAAAGAAAATACAATTTTTTTTTATATGGCTTTTGGAATTGCATTCACTAGCAAAAGATCTAACTAATTTTCATATTCTTTTAAACATTCACTATAATTAATTCCTTATCAGTTTTTTCGGTTTTCTTATGAGATGATCATCTTTAGTTAACTATTACGTGTAATTATATTCATGCAGATATTCTACATGATGTATCCTTGCATAATATTTGCGTAAAAAGTTTACAGGGAACACAAAATTGTTTCCATATAGATTTATGTATGTGTATGTATTTTGGTTTAATCTATCTATCTATCCATTTAGATATCTAAAAAAGTGAATGTGTCTGTCTGTCTGTGTATCTTTGTACATTTCCCTACGCAATAACTCTGTCAATATTCAGTCTACAAACTCGAAATTTGATATACAGGGTACTGAAATTTGGGAAAATCTTTGTAATCGGTTTTCGGCCTGGAATGTGGCTGTTAAGGGGTCAAAGTTCAAGGATTTGATCTTTGAGAACTCTACCAAACTCCTCCGACAATTTTTTGTTTAAACGCATGGAATTTTAGATATAGGTTTCTTGGACATGGATCTAACTTAATGACTTGATTTGAGCCCAACACAATAAATATTAAGGGGTCAGAATAGGGATCAATGTAAAAACAAATTTGACCTCTGCGGTCTCTACCAAATTACTCAGACAATTTTTGGTCTAAACATTTGAAATGTTACATAAAGGGTATTCAGAGATAGGGCCAACTTTTTAATCGGTTTGGATCGAAAATTTGAGCAACCAATATATAAGTGTATGTATGCATGCATGTATGTATGTATGTATGTTTGCATTTCTGCCTAAAAAAATCGATAAAGGTGACAGATTTTCACAAGATCAGTATCGGTTTGAAGTTCGACCCTTCAGACGACAAATATCGAAAAATTGGCTAAAAACATTAATTTTTTCACCCTCAACTGGGCACTTTTCAACAGGGACGGGTCGCTTTTTTCACCGATATTTTCGAAAGTCATCCCCTCTTTTCGATTGTCTAATGGCCTTAATTTAAATCTATGTCACTTCCGGTTTGGTGGTGGTCGTAACAGCAAAGACGTAACGTTTTCCCCCGTTCTTTTCCTTTTTCGCGGTGAGGGTTTGAGCCTGCCTTCCTACAACCACTTTTTTTTTCTCAACATACACCTCCAAACACCCGGGCAACGCCGAGCACCCATGCTAGTATCTATACTCCTATAAAGTCGTTTTGCAAGCGTGTGCATTGATATTCATATTAAAACCCCTTTCTCTATTTATTTAAAAAGAAAATACAATTTTGTTATGTATGGGGCGTGGAATTGCATTCTCTAGCAGAAGATCTAGCTAATTTGCATAATCTTTTAAACATTCATTTTAATTAATCCCCTATTAGTTTCTTCGGTTTTCTTATGGGATGGTCATCTTTAGTTAACTATTACGTGTAATTACACTAATGCAGATGTTCTACATGATTTATATTTGCATAATATTTGCGTACAAAATTCTAGTAAACACAAATTTTTTCCATATATATTTATGTATACGTATATATTTTTGTTTAAAATGTTTTGCCTACCAAACTCCTCCTAGAGTTTTTGATCTACAGACATGAAACTTCATATATAAGGTATTTGAATCCATGCAAAACTTTATATTTGAGTTTTAGCCCGGAAAAATCGGAGCAAAAGTGTGAAAATTAAAAAAAAACAATGAAAAGGGGGAGGTCGAACGTCACCATTACGAACGTATTGGTTCATGTTTTAATTTTTAGCCTTGCAGTAAATACGTTTTCATGGCCCAGTCATTGGCGGCAGAGGCAAAAATATGTCATAAGCTGAAGGTTTTGGTTTCGATTCTCGGTGCTGGCGCACGAGTCTTTATTTTCTTCTTCTTTTTTTTTAACTTTTTCAATGATTACCATATATTGCATCCAATATAATCTATAATATATATCTCACCTGTTTGTTTAAATGTATGTATTGATGTGTGTATGTTTGTCTGGCTTAAACTTTCGACAGGTGACGGATTTTCACGAGATCGATATCGTTGTGAAGCCGACCCTTTGGGCGACAAATACGGAAAAATTGGCTAAAAGAATTAATCACTTTACCCTCAACTGGGCGCTTTTTCGCCGATGTTTTCGAAAGCCATCCTCCCTTTTTGATTGACTAGCCTTAATTTAAACCTACATCACTTCCGGTTTTGCGATGGGCGAAACAGTAAAGACGTCACTTTTTTTCATGTTCTTTTCCTCCTTCGCGGTACGGGTTCGAGCTTGCTTGCCTACAAATACTTCTTTCTTTTTTTTTGCTCAACACACACCTCCAAATACCCGGGAAACGCCGGCCATCCATGCTAGTATATATATATATATATATATATATATATATATATATATATATATATATATATAATTCTCTCACATTCTGAAAATTCAGGAAACATGAGTTGGAATAGATACATCGAGATCATTGCTACGTCTCCTGTAATGGATGTGGGCTCTCTATCTCGCTGGAAAATTACTTACGCCTGAAAGTATCCTGTACCTCTACAAAGTCACCATTCGCCCATGTATGGAGTACTGCTGTCACATTTGGGCTGGTGCATCTGCTACTAGTCTCTCGCTCCTGGACCTAATAGGTCCCGAACTGTCATCTAAACTTCAGCCCATGTCCTATCGACGAAATGTTGCATTCCTCTGCCTGTTTTACAAGTATTTTAATGGTGGGTGATCTGAGGAATTACACGCCCTTGTACCCGCTCGACGAAAATACCCCTGAAAAACCCGATAACCAGCGAAGTACCACCCCTATACAGTTGAGATCCCTAGGTGTAAGAAATCCTTTTACTCTAATAGGTTCTTCCCTAGAACTGCAGAACTTGAAATTATCTTCCTGTTTCCTGCTTTCCCAACTGTACTGACATGCAGAAGTTCAAGTGTAATGTGAACAGACATCTTGCTTCTAAACTCCATACAAAGTACCCCTGCAACTTAGTTCCCTGATAGTAGCCCCCTTCATCAAAGTGGCAATGTGCCACGTTTGGGGTGAAAAAGTTTATATATATATATATATATATATATATATATATATATATATATATATATATATAAATCTTATTCATTTGGTAATACATACCATACTTACCCTCATTTACACTAAATATGGTATGGTTCTTAGCAAAACAAAAATAAGCTATTAATATCCAAGATTCCCTAGAGTCCACGCACATAAGTACAACGTTTTTTGTTTTTTTTAAATAATATAAATTCTTTTTTTGAAATTAACATAATTAAAATAACAAAAAAAAAACATAACAATGCCAATTTGGAAATACATTCATGTAAGTAAATTGAGTCAATGAAATATACTTTTAAATTTATACATTTACAGACCCCTGGAAATTCCACGGTTTAATTAGCAATAATTGTCAGTGAGTAAAGATAGAGATTTCAAACTTGCTTTGGAATGATTGACTGACGGCGAAAGTAAAAGAGAGAAAGAGAGAGAGAGAGAGAGAGAGAGAGAGAGAGAGAGAGAGAGAGAGAGAGAGAGAGAGGCGGGGTATGAAAAAGAGAAAGAGATAAAGTTAGAATGAGAGTGAAGGAAGAGAGATAAAGACAAAGAGAGAGAGAGGGAGAAAGAAATAGAGAGATAACGAAAGAGATAGAACGTGGAAGAGAGAGACAGAGAAAGGGGGAAGGAGAGGGAGAAATTGTGTCAAGCTTATTAGATTCCAGAGAAGGTAGCTATTTATTCCCATTAAAATATTTTTGTTCATGCAAAAATAAGTGAATAATGAATATTGCGTAAACGAAACTACGCTTCTTATATGTAAAACGGTGCATAGACTGTCGTTTCCACAAATTTCAATGGTTTAATGTTGACATGTATTGCACATCGGATTCATCTCTTCTATTCTCGATATTTGTGTACTTTCATTCGCTTCTTTAATTCAAGTATCACCCCTGTTACCGACTTGAATTACTTCTTCATAGTTATTACCTCGTCTATTATTTGTATGAATCAAAAAAGAATCCTTTTCGTTATATTGAAATAAAAGAATAATATAAACATATGACATAAATACAGCAAAAAATAATAAAACCCGCATTGAAATAAATGTTTTATTTTGGTGTTACATCATTACATTTGTATGTGGTTAAATGTCTTAAATATTAATGATGTGGATGATGATGATGGCTAAGTATTTAACAACACAAACTGGCTATCTGCATGTGCCAATTCGTATCGCAGTTTATATGTCTTGTTCAAAATGCCTCTGCGTATAATTGTCCGATTTCGATTTATTTCACTGTAGAAGGCATGATCTCAAGAAATAGTGAAAACAACAAGTTCAGTTGGATTTTCTTCGCCCGATTTTCTCATGTATCCTGTAATTCGTTTCTTGATGACGGCATAGTTAATTGTGACTATAGTGAATGTAAAAATGATTATGACTGCAGCTATGATACCGATCAACGTATAAACTAGGATAGTGTTGATCTCATCAGGATTGTTGTCTGAAACAGAAAAAAGAAAAGAAGTGTTGGTTTATATTAAGACATAAATGATATCATTTACAGTGCCGGCAAAAAGAAAGTCCGCTCTTGATATATATATATATATATATATATATATATAATAAAATAGATAAAAAAGGTCTAACACAGTTATCTCCCCCTTCGCACAATAAGTTTCGTGAATTTTCACTGCGATACTATTATTGTAAAGAATGAAAAACCAAATTATGCAATATTTTTTTTAATCGGTTTTCTTTAAAAAATATTTGAAGAAAATCAGCGAATTTTTACTTCGATTATAAAAAATATCTATAAATTCCTAAAAAATCACTTATCTATAAAACTATTATTCAATGGGTACCTCCATTGTTCATTGTTAAGAATTTATCCATGTTTATAATCATATTCCATGTCCGTTTTTAAACAAGGATAAAAAAAAAACAAAAAAAAAAACGCTAAAAACGCGAACTCAGATGTTTTAATAAAGGGAGACAAACGTCTGATTTTCTTCCAGTTTATCTTATGGGGGCTTCGAAGCGCCACAACTAATATCTGTTCTATTGCGTGCTAGAAACCAAAAATTAGTATTTTTGGTCCAACTTAGTTAAAAAATGAACACATTCACTTATAAGTTTTTGCCTTAAAAACCTCACTCTACCGATATTTTTATTCTCTTAATTAAATACATGAGTTTTTTATTGATATATTTTATTTCTTCTTTATCCAGTGAAGTTTTTTTAAATATAAAAAACATTGAATGAAATAGAAAAAATTGTCGACAGCGTCCGATATTTACTTAACAATCTAAGCATAACATAAGCTTTGACTTTAAAAAATCAACGTGGTTTTAAAAAAGTTTTACACTTGGAACTTTACAGATAAATTTAAAAAAACACTTCTTTTTTGTTTTAAATTCGAATATTTTATTTATTTATTATTTATATTCAATTTGTGATATATAAAACATTAGTGAGTAAATTAATTATTTAAATTTTAATAGACATTTAAAAATGGGGGTGAATTAAAAAAAAGTTTGTCTAAAATATTATATTCAGTTTATTGTAAAGAGCATAAAATTTCATACTGACCCTAAAATTATCTTAAAAATTGAACCAATAGGAAATTTTGCACATATTTTTAAAGCTTAAAAATTGAAAAAATTTAAATCGTAAAATTCAGTTGATTTCATACGTAAAAAAATGGCTGCGTGAAGGCGCGCCGGCGCTTTGTAAACACTGATTTTAAAAGAATCAAAAATAATATTTCTATTATTTTTTAAACAACTTTAATAGTTTATTTTGGAAGTATATTTCATAAAGAATATAAACAAAAAAGAGAGAAATTATGAGTTTTTTTATATTTTATTCGCAGTTTTGTGTTAGGGGTGTCAAAAATTACCCCAAAATTCTGATACACCTAACCATTAGATTATATAAAATGTTCACTTAAAAATTCTGATACACCTTACCATTAGATTATATAAAATGTTCACTTAAAAATTCTGATACACCTTACCATTAGATTATATAAAATGTTCACTTAAAAATTCTGATACACCTTACCATTAGATTATATAAAATGTTGACTAAAAAATTCTGATACACCTTACCATTAGATCATATAAAATGCTCACTTAAAAATTCTGATACACCTTACCATTAGATTATATAAAATGTTCACTTAAAAATTCTGATACACCTTACCATTAGATTATATAAAATGCTCACTTAAAAATTCTGATACACATTACCATTAGATTATATAAAATGTTCACTTAAAAATTCTGATACACCTTACCATTAGATTATATAAAATGTTCACTTAAAAATTCTGATACACCTTACCATTAGATTATATAAAATGCTCACTTAAAAATTCTGATACACCTTACCATTAGATTATATAAAATGTTCACTTAAAAATTCTGATACACCTTACGATTAGATTATATAAAATGCTCACTTAAAAATTCTGATACACCTTACCATTAGATTATATAAAATGTTCACTTAAAAATTCTGATACACCTTACCATTAGATTATATAAAATGTTCACTTAAAAATTCTGATACACCTTACCATTAGATTATATAAAATGTTCACTAAAAAATTCTGATACACCTTACCATTAGATTATATAAAATGCTCACTTAAAAATTCTGATACACCTTACCATTAGATTATATAAAATGTTCACTTAAAAATTCTGATACACCTTACCATTAGATTATATAAAATGCTCACTTAAAAATTCTGATACACCTTACCATTAGATTATATAAAATGTTCACTTAAAAATTCTGATACACCTTACCATTAGATTATATAAAATGTTCACTTAAAAATTCTGATACACCTTACCATTAGATTATATAAAATGTTCACTTAAAAATTCTGATACACATTACCATTAGATTATATAAAATGCTCACTTAAAAATTCTGATACACCTTACCATTAGATTATATAAAATGTTCACTTAAAAATTCTGATACACCTTACCATTAGATTATATAAAATGCTCACTTAAAAATTCTGATACACCTTACCATTAGATTATATAAAATGTTCACTTAAAAATTCTGATACACCTTACCATTAGATTATATAAAATGCTCACTTAAAAATTCTGATACACCTTACCATTAGATTATATAAAATGTTCACTTAAAAATTCTGATACACCTTCCCATTGGATTATATAAAATGTTCACTTAAAAATTCTGATACACCTTACCATTAGATTATATAAAAAGTTTCACTTAAAAATTCTGATACACCTAACCATTAGATTATATAAAATGTTCACTTAAAAATTCTGATACACCTTACCATTAGATTATATAAAATGCTCACTTAAAGATTCTGATACACCTTACCATTAGATTATATAAAATGTTCACTTAAAAATTCTGATACACCTTACCATTAGATTATATAAAATGCTCACTTAAAAATTCTGATACACCTTACCATTAGATTATATAAAATGTTCACTTAAAAATTCTGATACACCTTACCATTAGATTATATAAAATGTTCACTTAAAAATTCTGATACACCTTACCATTAGATTATATAAAATGTTCACTTAGAAATTCTGATACACCTTACCATTAGATTATATAAAATGTTCACTTAAAAATTCTGATACACCTTACCATTAGATTATATAAAATGTTCACTTAAAAATTCTGATACACCTTACCATTAGATTATATAAAATGTTCACTTAAAAATTCTGATACACCTTACCATTAGATTATATAAAATGTTCACTTAAAAATTCTGATACACATTACCATTAGATTATATAAAATGTTCACTTAAAAATTCTGATACACCTTACCATTAGATTATATAAAATGCTCACTTAAAAATTCTGATACACCTTACGATTAGATTATATAAAATGTTCACTTAAAAATTCTGATACACCTTACCATTAGATTATATAAAATGTTCACTTAAAAATTCTGATACACCTTACCATTAGATTATATAAAATGTTCACTTAAAAATTCTGATACACCTTACCATTAGATTATATAAAATGTTCACTTAAAAATTCCGATACACCTTACCATTAGATTATATCAAATATTCACTTAAAAATTCTGATACACCTTACCATTAGATTATATAAAATGTTCACTTAAAAATTCTGATACACCTAACCATTGGATTATATAAAATGTTCACTTAAACATTCTGATACACCTTACCATTAGATTATATAAAATGTTCACTTAAAAATTCTGATACACCTTACCATTAGATTATATAAAATGTTCACTTAAAAATTCTGATACACCTTACGATTAGATTATATAAAATGTTCACTTAAAAATTCTGATACACCTTACCATTAGATTATATAAAATGTTCACTTAAAAATTCTGATACACCTTACCATTAGATTATATAAAATGTTCACTTAAAAATTCTGATACACCTTACCATTAGATTATATAAAATGTTCACTTAAAAATTCTGATACACCTTACCATTAGATTATATAAAATGTTCACTTAAAAATTCTGATACACCTTACCATTAGATTATATAAAATGTTCACTTAAAAATTCTGATACACCTTACCATTAGATTATATAAAATGTTCACTTAAAAATGCTGATACACCTAACCATTAGATTATATAAAAATTTCACTTAAAAATTCTGATACACCTTACCATTAGATTATATAAAATGTTCACTTAAAAATTCTGATACACCTAACCATTGGATTATATAAAATGTTCACTTAAAAATTCCATGCAGATTATCGAGTTTTACAAACCCTACCTGAACAAATCAGTTGTGAAACGTTGTGAGAATAACGTCGAAGATGAGACCAGCAGTCCGAATAAACAAAATAATAAATCTTATTACCTTAAAATTAGTAAAGAATATATTATTATATTCGCAAATTATTGAGTTGGTCAACATATTTGAAAAGATTTTCTATAAAAATACTTTTCTAGGCGATTTTTATGGTCGTTTTTGTTAATGTGGGAATATTCAGCTCCCATAAAGGAGTACTCTGTATTGAGAAAAAAATAAGAATTGCCTTAGTCTCGAAGAACTTCTCCATCACTTACTGACGAGAGAATAGATGAACTGTAGCCTCAGAACAGATACTACACTTTATTGTTTTGCCAAAACACCAATTATTTCAGAGCGCGTTACCCGTTAACATTTCAAGTTCGAAAAGTCCGGGAGTTCGATACAAACAAAAAACAATACATTTAAATAATAAAAAGATAAAAATGAAAATAATAATTCGTAAATAATCATCTTTAAAGGAAAATCTCGTACACTTTGTTAAAAACGGATAATTAAAAAAAAAATGAAACTATTTATCACTTAAAGTCTTCCATAGAAACATGCTTTTCCATTGTGAGATTTTCAAATTCAATGTTGAGTTTCTTACCAAACACCGACGCCATAATAATGTTAATAATAATTTGTGATTTTAAAATCAATTTAGTAAAAAATTTTTTTGTCCAAATATAACATTCAACGTTACTTGTTACGTTTTAAAAACTAAATAAACTCTTTAAAATAAATTGAACCAATAAAAACTTTCGAAGTTAGGTAGAAAATGAACACTTAGAAAAATCAATTTAATTTTTTACAAACAACAGTAAACAAGTAAAAATATTTTTTAAAAATATTATGTGATGTATAATCTCTTTTAAAGAAAATATCTCCTTCAAGAACAGTCATAAAATATGTTTTCAATCGACTAATTCACTAATAGACCAGTTTTCCGACCTAGCAAAAAGTGGCGAGTTTTCCGGGTACGCGTTTTCCAGGTACGAGTTTTCCAGGGACGAGTTTTCCTAAATCAATCAGGACATATACTACATATTGTCCCCAACCAAAAAGCCAATATTTAAGACTGTGTTGCTCGTTCGCATTTACTGTTTAAAATGTCCGATAAATTAACATAAATAATAAAAATTATTAAAAATCAAAATAATATATTTTCAGAATCGAATGATTAACCTTACAGGTAAAATGTATATATAATTATAACCAAGTAAATAAAAAATAAAATAATATTTATCACTTACAGTCTTTCGCAGAAGCAGTGTTTTCCATTGTGACATTTTCAAAGTCCGCGTTGAGTTTCGTATCAAACACCGACGCCATAATAATGTTACAATTAATTTATGATTTTAAAATCAATTCAGTTAAAAATGTCTTGATATACGACTATAAGCACTGCAAAAAGTTTAACTGTTTTTCTCTCATAATTTCTTTCTTTTATAGTTGAAAAACATTTCTGGTGTCAAAGGTCAAGATTCGTATTTTAAACATTTGTATACTTTTGACCTTTGTATTTTAGCATAGTATTTAATAGAAACATTTTCTTAAATAAATTCAGCATCGTTTTAGTCTGCAACAAGATTTATTTCAAATTCAGAACATTACAGTAATTATTTATGTTAAAACATAAACATCTCAACTTAACAGGTGGCTACAGCCATTTACATGTCTAATCATTCCGAATATCCTTAATTGATTAATTAATTAATTAATGTTTTCAATACTTGCCAATTTAAATAAATGTTTATCATTTCTTCGCAGAGCATCAAAGAATTTGAATTTAACAATAGAATCAGACTAGGATGGTGATAGGGATAAGATTATAGCAGTTATAATAGAATGTTTATTTCAGAATATTTTTTATTAGATAATCTTTTTGTTTACATAAATATTTATACTAAAACACAATTTTAGATCAAGTTACGATGTTTTCACTTGCTTGATGTTTGTTTTCTTGGCATTGGTTTCCCCGATAGATCCATGTATTAAAACTAGTGACCACGTGCTTATTGCCCGCACAAAAAAGGAAACAAATACAGGGCGGAATAACAAAATTGTCGCCATAGAAAAAGACGACATGATTCCATTTCCGTTTGATGAAAACGTGTTTTCTTTTTTGTTGTTGTTGCAGACCATCTACTAGTTTGCGATACAAGCGCGATAGGTGCCTTCCATCATGTCTTCTATCGCGATAGGTGCCTTCTATCATGTCCGTAAGTTACACAATGTTCAACGAGAAAGATAACAGATGCACCGTTGTACAATTCATGGTCTCCACCGATCCAATTTCTGACAACAGGACCATTGCCAGCACCATCAAAATGCATTGCTTAATTGCCACAAATAACAATGCCGTGCCCAGGGCGAAGAAAACAAAGTAGTCGGCCACGGTTATGATCTTTGGCGTAGTTTCAAGTGATGGACCACATCATGCCACCTCGCATCTTTGAAGTTAGATTGAAAGTTAACACCAAAGTGTATCTCGATGTGCAGAAGAGTGTTGTGAACTCCTGTCACAATCAGGTAGCCGCTGGAAGACCCTGGGTGTGACAGCAGGACAAAGACACCCAGGCTTGGCTTCAGGAGTGATACGACATTGTACCCTTCTCTCACTACTCCTCCCCGACTTGAGCGCACTGAACTATTTCGTTTGATCATACGTCGAGAATATCACCAACATGACCTCCCACCACACCAAAGCCAGCCATATCGCCGCCATCCGCCAGTATTCGCCGAGTTCCCGCCGGCGCTTGTGGAAAAACCATGCCCCCGGTTCTGGACCCTTATTGAGGCTGTAATTGAGTTTTAAAGCGGCTACACATAATAGATATTATCTCTACTACATAATAATTGTTTATTTGCTCAACAGAAACTTATTTACAGTAGATTTGACAATGAGCATGTTGTAGTTAACTGGGAAGCAGCTCATGGAAGTGTTGCATAAGAGATATATTTAAAGATAACAGAAGTTCATATTGGAGGCATATATATAACGGGGACTCCTGATACACGAAAATAAATAAAACCTAACAACAAGAAGAAAAAAATAATCATAATAATAATAATGAACTATAAATATAACAAACACGATTTGGTGCCCGTTGATCAGTTTGCATCAACGATGCAAAACCGAACCTGGGGTAAATACAATAAAAACAATTTGGAGCCGTAGCGACCAGACCACCCAGCAAGGGTGAGTTAAAAAAAAAAAAAAGAAAAAACTTCGGAACCACGGGGGAAAAAAAAAGAAACACAACGTTTTAAAAGGGTCCAAGATAATTAAAAAATAAGTAAATAAATAATACCACGGAAAAAAACATCACACGATCACAGGAATGCGAACAAGTACATATCCACGACAAACCTGCTTAGCAACAAAGTCACACCCCTTCCATGTCAAAAGGCTTTCTACTCTCATAGTTTCTTCCGTCGAACAGCTCGACTTTGAAATTCCCTTTTATTACCTGCTTATATGCAGAAGTTTAAATGTAATGTAAACAAACATCTTGTTAATCTTTCCTATGCATAGTCCCAAATAGTAACGTCTTACGTCGAAGTGGCGATATGCCTTGTTAGGGGTGAACGTGAATAAAAAAAGAAAAAGGATTGTCACTCATCTCTATAACGTAAATGCACACACATGCACAATGCCAGGCTGCTAAATACACATACACATACACATACAAAGACGGCAAAAAGAAAGTCCGTACTTATAATTTTTGAAAAACCTGCAAGTTTAAGCTGATTTTAATGTAACTGTTTAAATAAACTATATCTCATTTTATTGGTCTTTTATTCCTGTATAATTTTACCTGCTCATATTTGACTTTTAATTTAAATATTCCAGTGTTCACGTCAATTTAAAAAATAACTTCAAAGGGAGAAGGCAAAAAAAAAAGTCCGCAACATGGAAAATTGTTATTTAAATGTAACTTTAGGAAATTAATGCAACGCAAATACAACAGGAACAAAATGAATTAGTTAATATTTAGTAACAAAACCCTTCTGCAATTTGACAGCCTGCAATCTTTGGGGAGTTCCTTGAATTAGACTACAGCAATACTCCGGGGAAAGGGCATCCCACTTTTCTTTAATTTTTGTCTAAAGTTCTTCAAAATTTGACATTTAATCATTGTGTAGCTGTTGTATGATGTAATGCGATGCGTTTTCGATAGGATTGTGGTCTGGAAATTGTGCAGGCCAACCCAAACACGGAATATCATGCTCTTTCAGGAACCTCTTGACATTTCATGCCGTGTGAATGGGAGCATTATCCAGCATGAAGATGGGATTATCATCCAAATTCTGACCAAAGTAGGGTAGAAAATGCTCAATCAACATATTAATGTATTGGCTGAATTAATTTGACCTTGCAAGCGAATTATAGACCCTGGATGATTGGTACTAATAATGCCCCACACCCAAACTGAACCTCCACCACCTTGCAGCGTTGAAACTTAGCACCTAGGATTAAATTCTTCGTCTTTCCTCCGACGGACGTACTGCTTACCATCACTACCTAGCCTATTGAACTGGCTTTCATTGCTAAAAAGCACTTTTGACCAATATGAAGAGTCATGATCTTCATTGCATCTGACGAAGTCCAGACGGTGCTTTCTGTTCTTTACAGAAATCATTGCAAATTAAATTCCTTTCATCTGTTCTAGACAGTAGAAAGAGGGCACTTTTTTTTAAACAAGATTGCACTTTTGTTGGATTTGGGGAGCCGTTTCAAATGTGTTTCTTAGGCTGCGGATCTTGATAGCATTGTTTTCCCATTAAAAAGTAACTCAAGTACGACCAAATTTAGGAGTATCACAAACACTGCCGGTGTTTTGGTGCTTTTGTACCGTTTTCTCATCACATTTCAATCTGCAACAAATTTCCCAAAATAAAAATGGAGATTAATGAGCTCCTGACGATCACTAAGAGAAAATCGTGGCATATGGACTAAATGTTACGTTGTATGACCTGGAACAACAGCAATTACGATTAGAGATGCTTTGTTGCTTGTTGGTGGATATTTTAAACTGATTTAGGGGCGATAATTTAAGATATTTTTAAGCGAATTTGTGTTGCGGGCTTTTTTTTTGCCTCCTCAATTTGAAGTCATTTTTTTTAAATTGACGTGAACACTAGAATATTTCAATTAAAAGTCAAATATGAATAGATAAAATTATAGAGGAATAAAAGGCGAATCAAATGAGGTGAAGGCTGTTTAAACAGTTACATTAAAGTTAGCTTAAACAGTTATATTAAATTTGCATTTTTTGAAAAAATTACACGTGTGGACTTTCTTTTTGTCGGCACTGTATATTACTTACACACGCATATTCAGACTAGAGAACATATGCACATTTCTTAATCTGTCAACTATTTACTGAACTTTCTTTACAAACAAGTCGTTGCACTTTGAACTTCTATTAACATTCGGGCAAAGATCATAGTGTAGTATCTTTTCTGATGCTCCACTTCACTTTTTCTCTCCTCGGTCAGTAGAAGAAGAATTCTTCATGACTGCGACAATTTTTCTTTTTGTTCCTATCCATGGTGCCCCTTTTTGTGTGAGCTGGATGCCCCCACCCCACATCAAGACCAGATCTTGTGTCTAACTCTGCCCTTGTGGGAAGGCAGGTAAACAGGAACATTAAATAACTTTTATATTTTTACCTCTTGTATAAAAATATTTTCCTGATAATTTTGTTTTTCTCAAATTTTTATTTACAAATCGCTGTTCATGTTTTTATGTAACACTTGATAGCTGACGACCCTTACGTTCTTTCGATGTTTCATTTATTAAAATTTTATCATTCATTTCCCGTATGATATATATATATATATATATATATATATATATATATATATATATATATATATATATATATATATATATATATACTAACAAAAGTAACCGTCGGTGACGGGGTTCAAAAACAGCTTAGAGAAAATGGACTCTGATTTATGAAAGTATGATAGGTTATGAAAAGGAAGGGTTGTAAAGAGATAGCTTCGAAGTTTGGGGTATCAAAACCAAAGCAAAATATGATGAAAGTAAAAATAAAATAGATAAACCTCATAATTTATTATACCATACCTGTTCTCACTGTTCTGTGGATCTATATTAAAAAAACCTTGTTAAACTTTGTGACATATTTCCGTTCTATGGAGGTCAGGCGCGAACGAACACCCCATAATTTTATTGTACCATATTTCTTCAAACTGCAACATAATTATCAAAGTATACATACGCAGATAGATATGAAAAGTCTTTATTAAAGTTTGTGCTTATTTTCATTCTATGGAGGCCAGGCGCGAACGCAGACCCCACAATTTTATTATACCATCCCTATTCAAGTTAAAACATACTTATCAAAGTATTCCTCTGTACATCTATATCAAAACACTTGTAAACATTTTCTTTAATTTTTAAATTTTTCATTTACATACTTTGTGGACCAGGCGCGAACGCAGACCCTACAATTTTAATGAACCACCGTTCTGCCAGATCAAACATATCCATTCCTGTATCTCGATAATCTTCTATCATTATATGTAATCAGTTTTTTAAAATAGTCAAAAATATAGGAGCCTATTCGTGATCACACACACACACACACACACACACACACACACACACACACACACACACACACACACACACACACGTGCGCAGACATTCAGCTATATATTATAGATATACTTATTACCTCGTTTATTATTTGCGTGAATCAAAACAGAATCCTTTTTTTTACATGGGGGTCACCACTTATGAAGGCCCGAGGGCCACTCAGGGATAAGGGTTATTGCGTGTACAGTAATCAATGAGATAGTATTGTAGTAATCATTAGTATTGGGGGTTTTGATAGAGTGTCTTAATTAAGGGGACGGTTTTTCAGGAGTTTGTTTATGTTGGACTTGAAGACGTCCAAGTTGTAGTCAGGTGGGAAACAGGCAAGCCACAGAGAGTTCCACTGGCGTGCAGTTCTAAGAAAGAAGATTTGCTCATGGAATCTACGTTTGGATTTAGGCACAGATAAAGAGTGGGAAAATTATTGACAGTAGTTTCAGCCAGACGGGTGTTTCTCGTGAAAGATTGGCGAGGGAGTATCGGAGATTGGAGTTCAGACGAGCACCTGCAATGGAAATAACGAAAAAACAAAGACAGGCTCGCAACGTCTCTTCTGTCGGAGAGAGGTTGCAGGGAAGAGAAAAGGGCACCCCACTACACCACGAAGTCTATTTTGTACTCTGTCAAGGCAGGATAGGCCGTTTTTAGCAGCTCCTGCCCAGATGTGGCAGCATTATTCCATCCTTGAACGTACTTGGCTTTTATACAGATAGAGAATTGCATTAGTAGTGAGATTTCTTCTGGAGCGGTAGAAGGATCCCACCATTTTCCCAGCGTCCCTGGCAACAGATTTGATGTACGTGTTCCATACGAGATCAGGAGTAAAGGTCAAACCCAGAAGCTTGCCAAAACATGGAGCCTCCCCAAGACGATAGCCATCCATTTCAATTGATGCCAGATGGGGATCAGAGCGTTGATGATGTAAAGATATAAGCTTGGTTTTGGATGCATTAAACGTGACCAGCCACCTTTTCCCCATTGTACCACGTTTTCAATATCAGAGGAGAGATAATTAGAGAGAAGTTTTTATTTACGGCCTTTGCTGTATTGCCATAGATGGCCGTGTCATCAGCATAGATGTCAACGAATGATTTAAGTATGTGTTTTGGGAGATCATTGATGTAGATCAGGAAGAGAGTTGGGCCCAGGATGGACCCCTGGGGGACTCCAGCATTAATACTGCGGGCCTCTGATTTCTGCCCATCAACCACTACCCTTATGGGCATATCAGAGAGAAATGATTTAATGATTGAGAAAACATTTCCAGTTATACCGTAGCTGGAAATCTTATGAAGTAGGCCCTTATGCCATACCTTATCGAAGGTTTTCGATATTTCAAGAGCAATTGCCCTGGAAAGGAAACCTTTGTCAAGAGATTCACTAATCCTATGTGATATAACCGTTAGCACATCTACGGTAGATCTTGCAGAGCGGAAACCATATTGCATGTTACTAAGAAGGTTGTTTCTGTTGAGGTGGTTTACTACTTCTTTATTTAATATGGATTCCAACAACTTACTCATGACACACAGGAGATTTATTAGTCTGTACTGAGAGGGGGATGACTTTCCACCTGAATTCTTAAATACAGGGCATACTGATGGAGTTTTCCAGTGTGTTGGAAAACACTTCCCATTAAGGCAACGCTTAAACAGTTTTGTAAGTATGGGGGCAAGTTCTGGTTTTAGCTTTTTCAGCACTATAACTGGAATGCCACCAGGGCCAGTTGCTTTACTGGAATCAAGGTTCTTGATTAGCTTGGCGACCTCACGCACAGATATTTGTATGTTACCTAGCGTGTTGTCTGTTATAGGAGGAAATCCAGGGAGTTGATGGTCATTGTCGCATTGGGTAGAATTAGCTGCAAAGTTCTTGGCAAATAGTTTCATTGATGATAGTTGGGATAGAACGCACGTTTCTGTTCAACATCCTGTTTGCTATTTGCCAGAACTGGTGGGAACCAAGCCGCTGCTCAGCTACTTTGGATTTAACAGACTGAGCATATAACTCTCTTGCATGTTTTATTACTCTTTTACAGTGGTTGCTGGCAGTCCTGAAGGCAGCTTTAGTCTCAGTACATCTATTACGTTGGTAGCTATGGAAAAAGTGATTTCTGTGCGCGATGGCAGCAGCATATTCAGGGGAGAACTATTGTTGGCTGTTAGGTTTTTGTCCTTTTCCTTCTACTGAAATAAAAGAATAACATAAACATATAACATAAATACAGCAAACAATAATAAAACTCGCATTGAAATAAATAAAGTTTTATTTTGGCGTTACATGATTACATTTGTATGTGGTTAAATGTCTTAAATATTAATGATGTGGATGATGATGATGGCTAAGTATTAAACAACACAAACTTGCTATGTGCCAGTTCGTATCGCATTCATACATCTTGTTCAAAAAGCATGTATGACCTACTTCGATCCATTTCACTGTAGAAGGCATGATTTCAAACAATATTGTTAACAACAAGTTCAGTTGTATTTTCTTCGTCCGATTGTCTCATGTGTCCTGTAACTTGTTTCTGGATAACGACGTAGTTAACTATTAGTGTTGTGAATGTAAGGATGATTATGAACACAGTCATGATACCGATCAACAAATAAAAATACGTAACGTCGGCCTGATCAAGATAGTTGTCTGAAAAAGAGAAAAGAAAAGAAGATAAGTATTGGTTTATATAAAGACATTAATGATATCATTTACGAGCGCCGATACCATGGCTTAATTAGTAGAACTGACAACTATCAAATAAGTACTTGTGGGTTCGATTTTTTGCTTGGAATAGGTGTCAGTCTAGAGCTGTGATACAACGAAACAACCTTTAGTCGATATATATATATATATATATACATATATATACATATATATATATACATATATATATATATACATACACACATATATATATATATATATATATATATATATATATAAGGTCTGACGAGGCTGTTAGATCGTAAACACGGTCCAACATCCGAAACATATGTAACCAAACAGATAAAACGGTAATAAAAAATAAAACATATATATATATATACATATATATATATTAAAAAACAACAAATATATAATATATATCGTGTAGATTCCTGCATATATATATATATATATATATATATATATATATATATATATATATATATATGTGTGTGTGTGTGTGTGTGTGTATGTGTGTGCATGCGCCCGCGTGTGTATGTGCGTGCATGTGCGCGCGTGTGTATGAAGAAAAAATATAAGATATATAAAATTTAGTGCCGTGAAGAGAATCTTTAGTCGATATATATATATATATATATATATATATATATATATATATATATATATATATATATATATTAAAAATACAACAAATATATAATATATATCTTGTATATTCCCGCATGTGTGTATGTGTGTGTGCGCGCACGTGTGTATGAAGAAAAATATAAGATATATAAAAAGTGTCGTGAAGAGAGAAGGGTGAAAATTAGCACATAACTCTCTCACACACATATATAGTCTGTTTATTAATCAAACATTATTGGTTACATATGTGCATACATGTTTCAGTGAAACCTTAATTTAGAGATTCTATCTCATCAGATTGAAAAAATAGAGGAATATCCTTTTTATTATTATTGCGACTTTTTTGGTCTGATGAGTGGGTCTCTTTGAATTGAGATTCCCTGAAGCATATAACCAATTATAAGTATAATAAATATACCATATACCTGCTCTGTACTCCATTGAGCACTTTTAATAATCACACCGGTTTCAGTAGATCTGTATCTACGAAATCCAAACTATGCAATTATTATATATATATATATATATATATATATATATATATATATATATGAAGTAATAATTATCTATCTATCTTCTATACTCCTATAAATTTGTTTTTCTTTTGTGTGTATTGATATTCATATTAAAAAAAAAACCTTTTCTATTTATTTAATAAGAAAATACAATTTTCGTATATATGGCTTTTTGAATTGCATTCACTAGCAAAAGATCTAGCTAATTTGCATATTCTTTTAAACATTTATTTTAATTAATTCCCTATTAGTTTTTCTGGTTTTCTTATAGGATGATCATCTTTAGTTAACAATTACGTGTAATTATATTCATGCAGATATTTTACATGCTTTATACTTGCATAATATTTGCGTAAAACCTTTACAGGAAACACAAAATTGTTTCCATATATATTTATGTATACGTATATATTTTTGTTGCATCTATAAATTGAACGTGTTTCGGTGTGTACATTGTCCTACACAATAACTCTGTCAATTTTCAGTTTACAGACTCGAAATTTAATGTATGAGATTAGGGGAAAGCTTTGTAATCCGTGTTCGGCCAGACATTTGGCTGTTAAGGGGTAAAAGTTCAACGATTTGACCTTTGAGAACTCTACCAAACTCCTCCGAAAATTTTGGGTCTAAACACTTGAAATTTTCGATATAGGTTCCTTGGACATAGATCTAACTTAATAACTTAATTGGAGACCAAAACAATAAATGTTAAGGGGTCATAATATGGGTAAAAATTTACCGCTTTTTATGCTCAACATGCATATCACAACACCAGGGTAATGCCGGGCTGAAATGCTAGTATATATATATATATATATATATATATATATATATATATATATATATATATATATATATAGTAATAATTGTATATATATATAATTATTTACTATAATAATCATTAAATACCTACAGACACTAGTGTTTCAGCCTTTCGGGAATCATCAGTTTAGAATGTCACGATTAACACCAGTCGATAGATTCGAACCCGGCAACAGAAGCCATCTCTGGCTTCATTAGCAAGGACCTAATCCAATCGGCCAACGTTAATCGTGAAAAATACTGTTTAAATTTAAACATTAATTTTAAATGTGTTTAACGTCTGTCATAGGGATCTAATCATTATATATATATGTGTGTGTGTGTATATATATATATATATATATATATATATATATATATATAGTGGAAATGGTAATTAATAAAAACTGAAGAAAGTGCTCGATACTGTTGTAGAGCAAATATGCGTTTTATTTTTTATTACCGTATCTTTCTGTTAAGTTACATTATTGTTTCAGCTACCCTGCCGTTTTTTGGCAACCTGTAGCTTCCTCAGACTTTTACAGAAATGTTCGTTATTATATTTTATCCTATAATAACGAACATTTCTGTAAAAGTCTGAGGAAGCTACAGATGGACAAAAAAGAAACGGCCGGGTAGCTGAAACAATAATGTAACTTAACAGAAAGATACGGTAATAAAAAATAAAACGTATATATATATATATATATATATATATATATATATATATATATATATATATATATATATATATATATATATATATATGAAATATTTACTTAATTTACTTAGGTATTTAAAAAGCCCACCACAGAATTAACTTCCATATATATAACACAATGCCCCTTTGATATAAGTTTATATTATTATCATCCCTTTCCCCCCATTTAAAAAAGGACTGAAAAAAGAACTGTTATTTTTTTTTTAATTTGTCCATCGTACGAAAATAATGGAAATGCGAAACTAAAATCTTGTTTACATAACCGATGCCTTAAAACAACGTTACGATGGAGTCACCAAGTTTAAAATACACGTGTTTAATAAATCTAGTAATAATAAAATATGGTGAGATTTTCACAAAATATCCGATGCGTATTTATTTTTGAATTTTTATGGAAAATGAAATTTTTGTAAAATATGTCAGGGAAATAGTTTTGTACCTGGTCTTTGCCCTGACTATTGACTTTCACTGGAATTTGAGTGGCAATAATACCCCAAGTCCCACTCCTCCCTGCACTCATCCAATGGAGGTCTGGTTAGTGCTTTCCTTCCTCGAACTTTCGTCTTCTTTGACCCTTCACTAGTATTCCATGTGGTACTATTTAATGTAGACACAATTGCTTTTTGGGGTGAGAGTTAGCTTAAAATTATCCCGTTTCGTTTTTTTTTTGTATCCATGTGATTATTTTGTATCCTTTTATTTTAGTTTTTTTATTGTAGTTTTTTTAATGATGTGGTCTCGTTTGTATTAATCTACACATTCAAGGGTTTTCCTTAATATTTTTACCGTTTTATCCGTTGTATCTTTTTAGCTATTCCTCTGATTGTTTCTAGTGGTCCTACTATTATTGGTGTTATTTTGTCTTTATTATTATTATTATTATTATTATTATTATTATTATTATTATTATTATTATTATTAGTAGTAGTAGTAGTAGTATTGTTATTATTGTTGTTGTTGTTGTTGTTGTTATTATCATTATTTTTTATTATTGGTATTATTATTATTGTTTTTTATTATTAGTAGTAGTATTGTTATTATTATTTGATTATTATTATTGTTATTATTATTGGTATTATTATATTATTATTATTTTATTATTGTTATTATTATTATTGTTATTATTATTATTGTTATTATTATTTTATTATTATTATTGTTGTGATTATTATTATTTCATTATTATTATTGTTATTATTATTTTTATTATTATTTTATTATTGTTGTTGTTGTTGTTATTATTATTATTGTTATTATTATTATTCCTGAATAAATGAAATAATAACATTTTAACATATTTCTTGTAATTGCAGTTTTTAATATGATCAGAAATCTTGTTCTAAAAATATATTACTTTCTATGATTTCGATTATTTCGACTGCGGAAGATATTTTCGTAGTGTTTAGATCAATGTAGAAAAAATTGTTGTCAGCGTCCGATATTTACTTGACAATCTAAGCATAACATGAGCTTTAACTTAAAAAAATCAACGGGGTTTAAAAAAAAAAGAACGTTTTACACTTTGGACTTTAAAGGTAAATTAAAAAAAAAACACTTCTTTTTTATTTTGAATTAGAATATTTTATTTATTGATTATTTATCTTAAATTTGTGATATATAAAACTTTGGTGAGTTAATTAATTATTTAAATTTTAATAGACATTTCAAAATGCGGGGGTTAATTAAAATAATTTGTCTAAGATATTATAATCAGTTTATTGGAAAGAGCATACAATTTCATACTGACTCTAAAAATATCTTAAAAATTGAACCAATACAAAAATTTTAATAGAATTTTAAAGTTAAAAAATTGAAAAAAATTTAACTCGTAAAATTCTATTGATTTCATACATAAAAAAATGGCTGCATGAACGCGCGCCGGCGCTTTGTAAACAATGTTTGCAGCTAATTCTACCCTATGCGACAATGACCACTAACTCCCTGTATTTCCCCCTAATATAGACAACACGCTAGGTAACATACAAATATCTGTGCGTGAGGTCGCCAAGCTAATCAAGAACCTTGATTCCAATAATAATAATAATAATAATAATAATAATAATAATAATAATAATAATAATAATAATAATAATAATAATAAATGGTTGGATTCGAGACTCCTAACAAACAGTTCCCCAGTTCGATACAAAACACCTGATGAAGGCCGGAGGGAAAAACGGCCCAAACGTTGTGACTATAACAACCAAGATGAAGAAGTCAGTCCGACAATCTCAATCAATGAAAACACCTCATCTCAAAAATACAGACAATTACTAACCTTGATTCCAGTAAAGCAACTGGCCCTGATGGCATTCCAGTTATAGTGCTGAAAAAGCTCCAACCAGAACTTGCCCCCATACTTACAAAATTGTTTAAGCGCTGTCTTAAGGAGAAGTGCTTTCCAACACCCTGGAAAATCTCATCAGTATGCCCTGTATTTACGAATTCAGGTGAAAAGTCATCTCCCTCTCAGTACAGACCAATAAGTCTCCTGTGTGTCATGAGTAAGTTGTTGGAATCCATATTAAATAAAGAAGTAGTCAACCACCTCAACAGAAACAACCTTCTTAGTGACATGCAATATGGTTTCCGCTCTGCAAGATCTACAGCAGATGTGCTAACGGTTATATCACATAGGATTAGTGAATCTCTTGACAAAGGTTTCCTTTCCAGGGCAATTACTCTTGACATATCGTAAACCTTCGATAAGGTATGGCATAAGGGCCTACTTCATAAGATTTCCAGCTACGGTATTACTGGAAATGTTTTCTCAATCATCAAATCATTTCTCTCCGATAGGCTCATAAGAGTAGTGGTTGATGAGAAATCAGAGGCTCACAGTATTAATGGTGGAGTCCCCCAGGGGTCCATCCTGGGCCCAACTCTCTTCCTGATCTACATCAATGATCTCCCAAAACACATACTTAAATCATTCGTTGACATCTATGCTGATGACACGGCCATCTATGGCAATACAGCAAAGGCCGTAAATAAAAACTTCTCTCTAATTATCTCTCCTCTGATATTGAACACGTGGTACAATGGGGAAAAGGTGGCTGGTCACGTTTAATGCATCCAAAACCAAGCTTATATCTTTACATCATCAACGCTCTGATCCCCATCTGGCATCAATTGAAATGGATGGCTATCGTCTTGGGGAGGCTCCATGTTTTGGCAAGCTTCTGGGTTTGACCTTTACTCCTGATCTCGTATGGAACACGTACATCAAATCTGTTGCCAGGGACGCTGGGAAAATGGTGGGATCCTTCTACCGCTCCAGAAGAAATCTCACTACTAATGCAATTCTCTATCTGTATAAAAGCCAAGTACGTTCAAGGATGGAATAATGCTGCCACATCTGGGCAGGAGCTGCTAAAAACGGCCTATCCTGCCTTGACAGAGTACAAAATAGACTTCGTGGTTTAGTGGGGGATGCCCTTTTCTCTTCCCTGTAACCTCTCTCCCACAGAAGAGACCTTGCGAGCCTGTCTTTGTTTTATCGTTATTTTCATGGCAGGTGCTCGTCTGAGCTCCAATCCCTCGTCCCCCCCCTCGCCAATCTTTCACGAGAAACACCCGTCTGGCTGAAATTACTGTCAATAATTTTCCCACTCTTTATCTGTGCCTAAATCCAAACGTAGATTCCATGAGCAAAGCTTCTTTCTTAGAACTGCACGCCAGTGGAACTCTCTGTGGCTTGGCTGTTTCCCACCTGACTACAACTTGGACGTCTTCAAGTCCAACATAAACAAATTCCTGACAAACTGACCCCTTAAGTAAGATACTCTATCAAAACCCAAATACTAATGATTACTACAATACTATCTCATTGATTACTGTACACGCAATAACCCTTATCCCTGAGTAGCCTCCGGGCCTTGATAAGTGGTGACACCCATGTAAAAAAAAACAGAAAAAAACAAACTGTTTGTAAAAAAATCAAAAATCATATCTCTATTATTTTCAACGACTTTAATAGTTTATTTTGGAAGTATATTTCATAAAGAAAATAAACAACTCACATTAAAAAGAGAAATTACGAGTTTTTTTATATTTCATTCTCAGTTTTCTGTTAGGGATGTCCAAAATTATCCCAAAACTCTGATACACCTAACCATTGGATTATATAAAATGTTCACTTAAAAATTCCATGCAGATTCCCGAGTTTTACAAAACCCACCTGAACAAATCAGTTGTGAAACGTTGTGAGAGTAACGGCGAATATGAGACCAGCAGTCCGAATAAACAAAATAATAAATCTTATCACCTTAAAATTAGTAAAGAATATATTATTATATTCGCAAATTATTGAGTTGGTCAACATATTTTAAAAGATTTTCAATAAAAATACTTTTCTAGGTGATTTTAGTTGTCGTTTTTTAATGTGGGGAAAATCCATCTCCCCCAGAAAGCAGTACTCTGTATAGAGACAAAAATAAGAATTGCCTTAGTCTAGAAGAACTTCTCCGTCACCAACTGATGAGAGAATAGATGAACTGTAGCATCAGAACAGGTACTACACTTTGTTGTTTCGCCAAAACGCCAACTATTTCAGAGCGTCTTACCCGTTGAAATTTCAAGTTCGAAAAGTCCGGAGGTTTGATACAAAAAAAAACAAAAAAAAAAAAACAATACATTGTAAATAATAAAAAGATAAAAATAAAAATAATAATTCGTAAATAATCATCTTTAAAGGAAAAATCTCGTACATGTTGTGAAAAACAGATAATTAAAAAAATAAAATAATATTTATCACTTACAGTCTTCCGTAGAAGCAGGATTTTCCATTGTGACATTTTCAAAGTCCGCGTTGAGTGTCGTATCAAACACCGACGTCATAATAATGTTGATAATAATTTATGATTTTAAAATCAATTTAGTTAAAAATTGCTTGATATACGGATATAAGCACCGCAAAAATTTTAACTGGTTTTTCTCTCATGATTTCTTTCTTTTATAGTTGAAAAACGTTTCGGTGGTCAAAGGCTAAGATTCGTATTTTAAACATTTGTATACTTTTGACCTTTGTACTTTAGCATAGCATTTTAATAAAAAACATTTTCTTAAATAAATTCAGAATTCTTTAAGTGTTCAACAGTTTATTTCAAATTCAGAACAGTACAATGATTATTTATGTTAAAACATAAACATCTCAACTTAACAGGTGGCTACAAACATCTGCAAGTTTAATCATATGAAATATACTTAATTAATTAATTAATTAAACAAATTTCAATAATTGCCAATTTAAATAAATGTTTATTTTTTCCTCGCAGAGCATCGAAGAATTTGAATTTAACAATAGAAGCAGACTAGGATGGTGATAGGGATAAGATTATAGCAGTTATAATAGAATGTTTATTTTAGAATATTTTTTCTTAGATAATCTTTTTGTTTACATAAATATTTATACTAAAACACAATTTTAGATCAAGTTGCGATGTTTTCACTTGCTTGGTGTTTGATTTCTTGGCATTGGTTTCTCCGATACAATCTTGTATTCAAACTAATGACCAAGTGTTTGTTGCCCACACAAAAAAAGAAACAAATACAGGACGGAATAACAAAATTGTCGCCATAGAAAAAGACGACATGATTCCATTTCCGTTTGATGAAAACGTGTTTTCTTTTTTGTTGTTGTTGCAGACCATCTACTAGTTTGCGATACAAGCGCGATAGGTGCCTTCCATCATGTCTTCTATCGCGATAGGTGCCTTCCATCATGTGTGTAAGTTACACAATGTTCAACGAGAAAGATAGCAGATGCACCGTTGTACAATTCATGGTCTCTACCGATCCAATTTGTGACAACAGGACATTGCCAGCACCCTCAAAATGCATCGCTGAATTGCCACGAATAACAGGAGCGTCCCCAGGGTGAAGAAAACAAAGTTTTGGGCCACGGTTATGATCTTTGGCGTTGTTGCAAGTAAGTGCCACACCATGCCACCACGCATCTTCGAAGTTAGCTTGAAAGTTAATACCAAAGAGTATCTAGATGTGCTGAAGAGTGTTGTGAACTCCTGTCGCAAGCAGGTAGCAGCTAGAAGACCCTGGGTGTGACAGCAGGACAAAGACACCCAGGCTTGGCTTCAAAAGGTGTGCTACGACTTTGTACCCTTCTCTGACTACTCCTCCCCGACCTGAACCCACAGGACTACTCCGTTTGATCATACGTCGAGAATATCACCAACATGACCTCCCACCACACTAAACCCAGCTAGATCGCCGCCATCCGCCGAGTATTCGCCGAGCTCCAACTGACGCTTGTGAAAAAGGCATGCCCCCAGTTCCGGACCCGTATCGAGGCTATGATTGAGGCTTAAAGCGGCTACATATAATAGATATTAGCTCTACCAAATAACCAACTTAGCTGAATTGATTTTTTTAAATAAAAGTTTTAAAATAAAGCTGTAGTGTTGTTTCCTTTAGGGCGACAATTTTTCGTTATACCTTGTAAATTACACAAAAAAAGAAAAAAGAAAAAAAAACAAGCAGTGACACAAAGATATCGAACGGCAAAGCAAGCAAGGGACTGCAAATGAATGAACATACACGTGGATACGCAAAGGGCACCTCAGGAGAGAAATCACATCGCCTAAACAACTACCCAACATTTTGATTTCGATTTATTCAATGTAAAGCAATATTTACTTCCGTCCCGACGAAGTTAAACACGTGGATGTTTTTTTAACTTCGTGTTTATCCAGATATATTGAGTGAAAATATAGTTTTCTTATTTTTTTCTTATTATATAAGAATTCACCCTCTGATCAAGTATAGAACAGATAAAATAATTCACAAATAAAAAATATCATTCATTATCAAGGCCATCAAAACCGCGAATATGGAGGACGTCCGTGATCATCTCTCAACTTTACGCATTTGAACACATTTGTTGCTTTCATTCTTTTGCCACTTGTTCATTTCATCATGCTCATATCAGCAAGCCGTCACCACAATACCACATTTACTCTATGGACCGTACTTTTATTTGAATTCAATATATATTTTCCTTTTTTTCTAAAGACATTTTTTTCTATGCGTCAATGGTTATTTATACGTCAATGGTGTATATATCATTAATAAATAGTTTGATAGACTAATTAGTCGGTTAATTAATTTTTGATTTGTTATTCTATTGAAAATGTCACATTTTCGCAAAACTTTTTCTGATATATTATTTCTTTTTTATTTTTTCAAATTTCTGTCTAGAATGTTTTGCTGCTGTTTATCGTCTGATAAAAAGCACTTATTCTTGAAAATACACGTATTAAGGATATTTCATTATTAGATTGTAATTTATTCAATTTTATTTTTCGTCATCAATTTTCCTCTATTTTTAATTGATCTATCTATATTTCCTCTATTTTTAATTGATCTATCTCTATATCTATAAAAGTGAAATTGTCTCCGTGTGTGTACCTACCAATTTACTCTGTCAATTTTCAGTTTACAAACTCGAGATTTGACATAAGGGGTATTGAGATTAAAAAAATCTTTTTAACCCGTTTCGGCCAGAAGTTTTGCTGTCAAGGGGTCACAGTTAATCTTTGAAAACTCTACGAAACTCCCCCGCCATTTTTGGGTCTAAAATTTGAAATTTTAGATGTAGATTACTTTGACATGAATCAAAGTTTTTACTTTGATTTGAGCCCAAAGTAATAAGTGTTAAGGGGTCAAAGCTTTAAAAACATTACCTCTTAGCTCATTTTTGGTCTAAACATTTGAAATTTTACATAACGGGCAAGCTTTTTAATCGTTCTTTGGCCAAAAATTTGGCTGCCGAAGGAACATAGTTTAAAAGCTTTGACCTTTGCGGTCTCTAACAAACTATTTATCTAATTTTCGGCCTAAACATTTGAAATTTTACATAAAGAGTATTGAGAAAATGCAGCAAGCTTTTCAAGCAGTTTTTTTTAGAAAATCTGGCTGCTAAGAGGTCAAAGTTGAAAGAGTTGACCTTTGCAGTCTCTACTAAACTCCTCCGCCAATTTTGTGTCTAAACACTTGAAAAGATAGGTTATCTGGATATGTCAATATATATATATATATATATATATATATATATATATATATAATTTAAAGGAGATTAGAACGATAGTCTAAAGAGCTGAGTGTATTTCAATGTAACAGTGAAATTACTAGTTTAATTAAAATACACGAAAGAGAAAGTGCTCGTTGTAATTTAGATATATAATAAGCTCGATAGTTAAATGTTCTAGAGCTAATTCAATATTAAGTAATGTGATTGATAATTTAAAATTTAAAAATCAAATTATAATTAAATTAAAAATCCGTTTCATAAGAAGAAACAACAACAAAATCAATTATCTGTACGATCGTTTCGGAAAACAATGGTTTTTATTGTGGTATACATCAAGTTACGTACAATAATTACATATAGTTTTTTAATAAGCAAGGTCTCCTCGTCAGCAAATTTTGAAGGGTTTTTATTTAATTTAAAAGACACCATAAATAAACCTAGCATTAAAAGTAAGGCAGATGAATCTTAAAAAAAATTGAAATAAAAGGTCTGGATTTAAAATTTATAAGAAAATTAATATGGGTTAGAGATAGAAATAAATAGAGTAAAATATAGATTTGAATTTACATTATAAGTTTGCTTTAAAAATATAGAGAGATATTTACCTTTTACTTTTTCGCTTTTTGAAATCAGGAACCATGGTTAAAATACTCATTTAGATGTTTGCTATAGCTTTTTATCTTATTGAATGATGAATTTTAAAAGGGGGGGGCGCCCGTGCAATAAATTATTTCCGTTAGCGTATTTTTGATTTAAAGACGCTACGGTTTATATTTCAAATGTTGTTTGTGCAAATGTTGTTATAAGGGGACATAATTGTCATGTTTTCTTTACTTTATTTATTTAAAGGGTGTAAGGGAGATAATTAGTCTAACTTAATTTATTAAAAAAAAATAAAATTGTAATCTATTTTTACTAATAAGTAATTTTTAATGATTTAAGGTGGTTTATATTTATTAAATTTAAACCAACGTTTATGACTGCATGTAAATATAAGCTCCTGTCTTGAATTTAATAGTGTGGTTGTATTTTTTATATCTTCATATTTTAAAATTTTTAGGGTCTCTTTTGTACATAGTGCACAAAATTTATCTCCTGGTTTATATGATTTGCAAGTCTCAATTATTCGCCATTTTAAGTTGAAAGAAATATTGCTATTTTTTAGTTGCCAAATATAGTTGGATAGAGTAGTTTGGTTTGACAGAGAGTTATTTTTAAAAGAATGTTTGTGCGTTGAAATTCTATGTTTTATTAGGCCAGATGTGGAACCAAAATATATTGCCTCTTGCTTATTGTGATTATTTTCCGTTAGGTCTGTTGTTGGATTATTATATGGTGGGTTGATTTGTAATTGATCGGTAGATTGGTTTAAGTTGGTGTCATTATTTAATCTGGTAGTTGAGTTATGGCTGTTAATAGGTTCATGTAGATTTGGAGCTTTTGATACTGTGCAGCTACAGATAACATTTTTAATTTTACATGAGCCTTGTAGGGGACATTTATTTTTTCTTCTACAGTTACAGTCCGATGTATTTTGTATAGTTGTATTTTGTAGCTTATTAATTTTCTTATTATTAGAGCTAATTATTTTCTGATGAAGGTTAGGCATAGTAGAGTAAGAGACTTTAATTGTGTTCTTATTGAAAATTTTATTATATCTATGGGGGCTTTAAAGTTCTTATCTAATATTTAAAAAAATTCTCCGGCTATGTTTGTCTCTAGGTTTTTGGAATATGGGGGGTTGAACCATAGGATCTCCTTATGTCTATTCTTACGTTTACGGGTTTTGGTTTGCTGTTTATTTGTATTATTATCTAATATTTGTGGTTTGGTTTTATCTTTTTTTGTCTCTTGGTTATTTTTCTTAACTCGCATACGGGAAGACATTGCCATATTATATGTTATTACGCTCTTAATAGGTTTATTTTCAATGCAGTTTATGTTTCTATCATTTTTATTTATGAATTTAATTTGTGAATTATATCCAGAGTTTTTAAGGGCCTCATTATAATATTTTTCATTTTTGGTAAATATGGATTTAGTAGCAGACAGTCTAGAAATTCTTAAAGCGATATTGGGAACTATTGATTTTAATATTGATTTAGGGTGGTTTGATTCACCGTGGACATATAGTAGGGATCGGTTAGGTTTATGATAGGGTTCAAAGGTAGAATTCTCAAGATTTAAGGTTATGTCTAAGAAATTAACAATTTTTTTATTAGGGTCGATTTTTATACTAAGTCCATAATTTTTAAATAATTTATTTAGAGTTTTAATTGCTTTTTCATAATTTTTATTAGTAGAGTTAGTTACGAAAAGTGCATCATCTCTATATAGTCCTCCTTCAAGTTTGAACTGTTTATGGAGTATACAATGTATTTCATTCAAAAGGAAAAGGCCAACTAGATCAGTGACCTGAGTCGAATCCGTCGAGCCCATTAAAATGTTGAAGTGGTTAGGGGTATTTTTCCTGGTCCAATATTTATTATCAAATGTTATTAAAGACTCTCTAGCTATAAGTATTAGTTTAATTTCGCCTTGAGTTATATTAGTTAATTTTCGTGCCATTAATAGAGATTTATTTAGTAGGATAGGTGATATAGATTGGTAATATGATTCAATGTCAAAAGAAAGAAATTTAACGTTATTTTTATCTTGAATGTTAGAAAACCAGTCGATTATATATATATGCACACAAAATTATGAACAGTACACCGCAAAGCCGGGCTGAAATGCTTGTTTAGAATATGTAGCTAGTTTTTTTTTTCTTGAGGGTCTCAAATTTTAAGATAATATTTATATGTATCTTTGCAATTATATATATACAAGAATAAAAAAAGCATTGGAAATGCAAAAGGATATAGGGATGGTATGCCAAAAAGTATACAAACAAGATAGCTATGAATGGCTAGGCACATGGAAATAGAATTGCATCCAAAGTATACCCCTATAGCTTTTCTCCAATCTTCATTCCGTGCCATCATTACGGTTCTAAAAAGCTATAGGGCTATACTTTGGATGCAATTCTATTTCCATGTGCCTAGCCATTCATAGCTATCTTTTTGTATACTTTTTGGCATACCATCCCTATATCCTTTTGCATTTCCAATGCTTTTTTATTCTTGTTAAATAGTATTTTTACTTACAGTCTTATTTTTAAACTTACATTCATGATAGTATTGTCTTTTTTAGGAGGCGACTCATTGCCGCCTCCATTAGTAGCAGGTCGCTTCCTGCTGGGTTTTAGGTCTTTTTATAATAGTTTGTGCATGAGGCAGCTTTTTTCCCCTTGGGATCCCTGTTATACCGTGTTTTGAGTCAGCACGTTAGGCAGCCTTCTTTTTTTCTGGTTCTTTGTTATAAAGAGCACGTGAGGCAGCTTTTTTCCCTCGGAATCCCTGTTATACCGTGCTTTTGAGTCAGCACGTGAGGCAGCCTTCTTTTTTTCTGGTTCTTTGTTATAAAGAGCACGTGAGGCAGCTTTTTCCCTCGGAATCCCTGTTATACCGTGCTTTTGAGCCAGCACGTGAGGCAGCCTTCTTTTTTCTGGTTCTTTGTTATAAAGAGCACGTGAGGCAGCCTTCTTTTTTTCTGGTTCTTTGTTATAAAGATCACGTGAGGCAGCTTTTTTCTCCTCAGAATCCCTGTTATATCGTGCTTTTGAGTCAGCACGTGAAGCAGCCTTCTTTTTTTCTGGTTCTTTGTTATAAAGAGCATGTGAGGCAGTTTTTTCCCCTCAGGATCCCTGTTACACCGTGCTTTTGAGTCAGCACGTGAGGCAGCCTTCTTTGCCTCAGGATTTATATGATATTTAATTTTTATTATTTCAGCATTTTTCTGATAGTATTCTTTTTGCTCAGATAATACCTTGACTTTGTTTTTTTTCATAGTCTATATTTCTCTGAGCTTTTTTACTACGTGCTGACTTTGGCATTTTTTATTAAATGTAAACATATAACACTTATGTGTATCTTACTATAATATCACTTATCCTATAGCAAGACAACTCTTGTAGAATTGAGATACTGCCCCGTCACCAATAGTTAAAGTGTGAAACGGTATATACACCAATAGTGTAGTTGTTATCTTTATATGAAGTCCTAATCAGTGACAGTGTGGGGTTACTTGGTTAATTTATTGTAGTCTATTTTAGAAAACTTACTTGTTTTTATTAGTAGATTGTGTATAGTAGCCACAATATCTAGTTATTTTTGTGGCTAGGGCTTGGATTTTGATTCTTTTTGGTTAGCTTCCAGTGAGTTCTTAGAAGATGACTTTCTTGCAGTTTCTTTTGCGGTTAATTTAACTTATTCTCTTTGGCGTTTGATGAATTCTTAGAATAACTGGTCTGATCTACTTTTCTTAGCGAGCGAAGAGATTCAGCTGCATTTAACAATGGTTGCTATAGTGTATTTTTGCGCATGCGTGAGAATTTCAAGCTTCCTCCTTATTTTTCAATAATTTGACAGTAGTCATGTGTCTTTCTGCCAAGAACGACAGACGTCAGTGTTAGCCGTGATCGTCTAGAGGTTAGGACTCCACGTTGTGGCCGTGCTAACCTAGGTTCGAATCCTGGTCACAGCATTGACATTTTGTACATATTTTACACTCCAAAATCTGCAGAATTATTTGTTTTTATAACATTGTTTTTTGACGTCGTACTTGCTGATAGGTTACTCTTATAACAATTTTGATCAACTGAGATAAAGATTTCGTGGTTTCATTAACGCTGGTGGGTTATTGTTTAAAGAAAAAAACTTAACGTTCACCTCAAATATTCAGCGTCCAAGAAATATAGGCGACTGTCAAACTGGAACGTCTGTGAGCATCCGGTGTATTATTTGGAGCTGTCCCTTTTGAGAGAAGTTCCGTGTTCGAAGTGGTCTGTCTACATTGGGTATATAGTGTTTAAAACTTGTTATTACACGTAATCTTATTTAATTATTGAGTTAGCTAAAAAGCGATGGGTCACTGCACTTCTCCGTGTAAAGAGCAGTCGATTGATGCTTGAACTGTTGTCAGAGACCGTTCGTACACCGAGATACATCGTCTCAAAAGAAAGAAGAAAGAAGAAAGAAGAACAATTGACCATTTTTGTACCCTTTTTTTTTTTGCTCTCTTTTGACATTTTAACCGACGTTCTGACACTCGCTGGATTCGTAAGACGCTTCTCTGTAAGAATATGTGCTTTTTGAAACTTATAAGTTGATTTTAGTTGAGATTTGGATAGTTTTGTTTTGTAAGCGTATATAGGCGTGTACGGGCCATCCCTATATAGAGAGTGCTACCGCCTCTCTGATATATATATATATTTTTTTTTATTCAATTTTCACCCCAAACAAGGCATAGTGCCACTTTGAAGCAGGGGGCTACTATTAGGGACTTAATTAGCGGGGTCATTATGAAGGGAGAAGAGTAGAAAGATGTTTGTTAACATTACACTTGAACTTCTGCATATCATTGCAGTTGGGAAAGCAGAATCCCGGAAGGGAGTTCCAAAGACCCGTAGTTCTGGGGAAGAAACTATTGGAGTAAAAGGCTTTCTTGCACCTAGGGATCTCCACTGTAAAGGGATGAGACTTAGTAACTTGTCGGGTTTGTCGGGGGTAGTTACGTCGGGGAGGTACAAGTGTTTGCAGTTCGTCAGAGCATTCACCATTAAAGTATTTGTAGAACAGGCAGAGGGATGCAACATCTCGTCGATGGGACAGAGGTTGAAGCCTAGATGACAGTTCAGGACCTATCAGGTTGGCGACTCTTTTTTGAACCCTCTCCAGGAGCGAGAGACAAGCAGCAGATGCACCAGCCCAGATGTGACAACAGTACTCCATACGTGGGCGAATGGTTGCCTTATAGAGGTATAGGATACTGTCAGGCGTAAGTAGTTTTCTAGCACGGTAGAGGGAGCCAACCTTCCTTGCAGCAGCCTTGGCAATGCTCTCAATATATCTATTCCAGTTCATATTCCCTGTAAACATTAGGCCGAGGAGTTTAAAAGAAGTATTTTCAGGCAATGTGTTCTTGGCCATTGCTATTGGTGGTAGAGAAGGTTTCTTGTAGTTATTGAAGGAAACAAGCTTAGTCTTAGCAGCATTGAATGAGACCAACCATTTTTGTCCCCATTCCACTACGGATTGGAGGTCATCCTCTAGTGTTTCTGCCATTTTCTTGGATATGTGTTCATTTGTTTTCCCCTCATATCTGTTATAGAGAGTGGTGTCATCGGCAAATATACCCATCTCCGAAACAATATTATCAGGGAGGTCGTTTATGAATATCAGGAACAATAGAGGTCGAAGGATAGACCCTTGAGGCACTCCCGCATTTATGTCATATTGTTTGGATGTACGTCCGTCGAGGACAACTTTGATTTTTCTATTACTTAAGAAGGATTTAATTACATTATGAATTCTTCCAGTGATTCCATATGATCTAATTTTCCTTAGAAGACCATCGTGCCATACCCTGTCAAAAGCCTTAGATATATCGAGGGCCACCGCTCTACCCTCCCCTGTTTTATCCAATGAACGGTATATACGTTCAGAAACTACAGTTAAGATATCTGCTGTTGAACGGGCTTACCAGAATCCATATTGTTTGTCAGTCAGGCGTTTAGCAGCTGTTAGGTGCTGGACTAGGACTTGATTAACTAAGGACTCAAATCTTTTGGCGAAAAGCGGGGGGAGGCTAATGGGGCGATAATTTAGTGGGTCAGTTCTTTCACCAGAATTCTTGAAGACTGGTACCACAGAGGCGGTTTTCCAGCAGTCGGGAAAACAAGATTCGTTAAGGCATTTATTGTAAAGTTTGGACAGAACTGGAGCAACCTCGGCAGAGCATTTTTTTAATAGCACAGCCGGGATGAGATCTGGTCCACATGCTTTAGAGGTGTTTAGGTTTTTTATAATAGCATGTACCTGAGAAGGGGTGATTTTCAAATCGTCAAGTGTGGCGTCTGTTCGCAGAGGAAAATCAGGGAGTGAGTGGTGTACCGAGTTCAGTGTGGAGTTTGAGGCAAACCGACTGGCAAGCAGATTAGCCTTGTCAGTTGCCGTGCAAGCAACCTCATGATTGTTTGTTAGTGGGGGAATAATTGACTGTCCATTATTAACTACGCTGTTGTAGATTTTCCAAAAATCCCGGGTTCCTAATTTCTGTGCTTCGATGCGCTTTCTGGTGGTTTAAGAGTAATCTGACTTAGCTGTGTCTATCACTCTCTTACAATTATTTCTAGCTTCTATAAACTTCTGTTTATTTGAGCTGGACTTATGTCGGTTGAATCTGCGGAACGCATGCTGCCTTTGACAAATGGCAGCTGCACAAGCAGAAGTAAACCATTGGGGGGAGTGGGGCTTGCTATAGTATTTCCGTGCGGGAACATGTGCTTCAATAGCAGTTTTGAACCATTCAGTTGTCTCATTTGCACACTGTTCCGCTGGAAGAGTAAAGATATTTTGCCATGGGGCATCTCTGATGAGCTCCCTGATGGCTTCCCAATCAGCCTTTTTGTAATACCTCGTTGTTTTGAGTAGTGGGTCTTCAGTTTTAGGGCGAGAATTTAGGCTGATTTCTACCATTATCACAGCGTGATCAGCATTCCCGAGTGGGCTATGGGCATTTGTTGTACAGTCATTGGGAACCGTTGTCAGAAAGAGATCTAGAAGTGAGGCATGTTGATCGTGCTGGTCTGGGAAACGTGTCGGAAATGTAACCAATTGAGATAGGGAATGAGATATAGAGAAGCTATATGTGGCGCTACCAGCTACGTCTGTGTGATTTGAGAATCCTAGCCAGTTACTGTGGTGGACATTGAAGTCACCAAATACATGTATTTGTGCGCTAGTATCGAGGGAGAGTGCTATATCTATGTTGTCTGAGACTTTGTTTATTAGGGTACAATCTTGGTTTGAAGGAGAGCGGTAGAGAAAATACAAGTAGCTAATATTGTGTTGCATATTTAGTCTGAAGCACATAAAGGCCTGGTCCTCTGATTCTAGTTTTATTTCTCTAGTTAGGGGGAGGGTGTTTCGAATATAGACTCCAAGTCCATGCATATGTCTGTCCGAGTCCTTACGGTAGAGTGGGAGATAACCAAGGCATGTTAAATTGGTTAGAGGGAATGGAGGAGTGAAGGTTAGTTTCACTTAATGCTAAGATATCCGGGGTGTTTACAAGGAGAAATGACTCAACATCATCTAAGTTAGTTCTAAGCCCGCGGATATTAGTAAATGCAAGCCTCAAGGGAGGAGGCGGGTTGGTTTTCTTTGAGTTTGGTCCTGGTTTAAACGTAACTTTTGCTTGAGCTGTCATTTCATTTTATTTTATTTAAAAGTTTCAGTTAGGGTGGATGAGTGAGGGGGTGCTGGACAAGTAGTTGTGCAGAATACCAGACATGCAATACAAGTAGACCATCAGCTGTCCTCACCCTCAGGATTGTGGCCTCAGGAAAGCCCACCGGGGATGAGTGCAGGGTCCCTTTCCATGCGCGACATGGCACTACAAACATCCCGATATTTTACAACTGTTGATGGAGCAGCCGCTCTAAGCGCTACCAAAGAGTTAGGGCTCCTGTACTATCAGTCGGAAACAGCAGCCAGGAACTGTCAATCCGGTACCCTCAATCCATTAGGCAAAGCCAGCCCAGTCCAACTGCACCGACATATATGGCACTGAAGCACCCCACTGTGTCCAGTTTAGGGGGGTGGGATGTGGCGGGAGTGGGGAAAAGCGGCGTTCATTGCCCTTGTCAGGAAACAAGGTCAACCACTGGGTGATTCAGACGAGTCCCTGTGATAGTACCTCTACGCCTAGCCAATAGGCAAAGAAGGAGTATGAAAGCCGGGCGATAGACAGAGTCTATCTCCTCCTTAAGCAGTTTAGGTTTGCCAACCGGTGATTTGTTTGAGTCACCAGCTCTAGGAAGGTTGTCGTCCAGGACTGAAGAGACCTCCCTCCCCTAGGTTAAGTTTCAGAGTTTTCCTTCTCCTAGACGGATGGCCTGGGAAGACCTACGGGTCCATCAGCTCCGAGGGGGTTCGCCCCGCGCCTGGGTCCTAATCCAGGTATTTCTGCGACCCCGCATGGGTAGTTAATATTTATTGGTTATTTAGGTTAATATCTCCTGGAAAAATCGGGCATTTAGGTTAGCTTCTACAGAAGATTTTCACTCCTCAAGTGTGGTTTAAAAAGGGCATTATTATGCTGTCCATTTTCATTTTTACTGAGAGAGGGTATAGGTAAAAATTCATGCAGTGGAAGCAGCTAAATTTGCTACAGTATTGGATCGAGAGAGACGAGTTAATGTATGGTTAGATATAGTTTTGTAAGTTTAGCAATGTATGGTTAGATATGGTTTAGTAGGTTTAGGAATGTATGGTTAGATATGGTTTAGTAGGTTTAGGATTAGGATAAAGTGTTAGAGTATGATCTACTTTCTATTAGAAATTCTGATTTGGTGCCCAAACAGGACATTTAGTAAGACTGAAAGATTAGATATGCTCAGTATAGAGACAAGAGAACATTTGATATGGAGTACACACACACACACACACACACACACACACACACATATATATATATATATATATATATATATATGTATGTGTGTGTGTGTGTGTGTTTTAATATTAATATTTATTTCCGTTAATATACAGTAGGCTAAATATTGAGCTGCTTTTTGTTGATATTGGTGTAGATAATATTATTAACAAACGATTATTTTGTGCGCGAGGCTGAAAATAGACAAAGAATACCACTGTATAAGTTTTATTATTTTTTTTAATTTGTGGTATTGTTGCTTATTTCGGGACTCGCGGACTAAATTATCGTTTGCTTAGTAATATTATGCAGCACAAACAATAGAATAAACAAAATGGTCAAAACTTAAAACAATGTCGGAAATAAATTTTCGACTATTAAAAACAAACATATTCACTGCAATTCATTGTCGGGGTGGCAAGGAGATGTGAAGTTACTGTCAAAATTCTAAACGGCCGCAAAGCTTGAGAAGGAGTTGATAGCGCAATTTCGGATTTCTATTTACATATGACTCGTTTGTTAGATAGTCCAAGGCGATGCTCATGTTAGGTATTCCCTCTACCGAAGTACATGTTCGTATTTTGTACTAATTTCATTTTTAACAGTGTGGTATCTTTGCTAATTTCTAGGCTCGCAGATGAAATAATTTCTTTTTTATATAAATATTATCTGCACAAACAATAGCATCAACAAATGGCGACTTAATAAACACCATACTTGAGTCTCTAAAATCTCTGTGTACATCGGTTAGTCCAGACAATCCGACATGAGGTTACTGCCTCTACAAGTAAACCATGACCAAATATTTAAAAGAACATATTATTTGTATATGATCCTCTCTGTATGGATCCCCCCATTTATTTTTACGAAGAATAGTGCACCTTATCCAAACAACTTTGCCTAGAATAACAGTACTAAAGTGGATACTCCAGCAGGCTATATAATTCTTGCTCTGTAATCCGGTAATACCAAATGACCACAAAAGATATACTTTAATACAGTTTACTGGTTGATTAGTAAATGAAAAATTGTTTTAAGATAAGTTAAAAAAATTTAAAGAACTCGATTAAGGTAAAATGGCACAAAGAGTGTGTGTTTTTTATATAAAATTTTATTGAAATAAAATCAAAAGAAAAAACAAAAACAAACAAACAACAACACCAACAAATTAGTAATATACTCTCAATTCTTTTTTTGATGTTACATTTTTAGTAAAAAAAATGTAATTAATTATTCTTTTATATGTTGTTCGAAATCGAGAAAGAATAGGAGTTTGTTTGTTTTTGTTTTATTTTCATCAATTCTATTGTCGTCTGCGTTCAGTCAGAAAAAAAAACAACAAGAAAACAATCACAGTTGTGTTTTTCTGTCTTATGTTTTACCGTTGTCTCTGAAGAATTTGGATAAAACCTTCCCGTATTTATTTATTTACGTTTTAATCCCGGAAGAGATTTTTTTTATTATCGTTGCGATCATATCTCTACAATTCCCCGTGGAGATAGCCGAGTCGTAACACTGAAAACATACCATTCATTGTTTTTCGGTTGATTGAGGACCGGAAGCAAACAGATCGATCCGCAAATATACGTAAGGACTTATGTGAGAAGAAATGAAAGAGGAGTTTAGGAATGGATAGTGTACTTCCATGATGAAAAATAATTGTGAACACCAAGGTCAAAATAAAAGTGTGTGTAGACATTTTAGAGAATCTATATTTCCAAAAGATTAAAAAGATGACAGAAATCAGGTACTACGCTTTGATCCCACAGTGAATGCCAGACTGTTTCCGACCGTTCTTAAAATACACACGAGCCACAACACGTACACTAAAAGATGCAATGTTCAACATTTAAAGAAAACAGTATTTTTATAAAAAGCAACGGTTTTGCTTTGTTTTTAGACGCAGACGCGCCTATCTTCATAATTAAGTATGTCAGTCGGTTCTGTGATCAAACATCATCATGATTTTGATCTGTGATCAAACTTTATCATGATTTTAATTCTGCCGATAAAGTCGTAAAAATTGATAATCCCTTTTTTGTCTTCACAATAACACACCATGAAAAAACGATGAAATTCAATCTCCTCAACGAATTATGCATCATTTATATTACATGAAATTTATGATTTTTTTCTAAATTTTTGATATTATACAACTTTACAAACAAATATTGGATATTATTATAAAACGCCGATTAAGAATATATAACTTTTCTTAGGCTTTGGTTAGTAGTTTTAGACTTTGGGCTGGATATAAAAATCTACGCACATGCAGAAACACAGTCAACTACCCTTTAAGAAATCCACTCCATACACTGTATTTTGTAATAAAGTCTAGTCGTAAGACGGTTCACCCCGGTGATCATCCCTGTATCCCCCATATATATGTGTGCGCGTGTATATATTATATTCTATGTTAATTTTGAGTATTTGATATAATAGTGTTCAATGTATGAGCAGACTATATGATCAGTTGTGAAATTTTATCATTGCGTAGCCGTTGCTTGATATAATGCCAACATTTTCATTTTCGATAGGATTGTGGTCTGGAAATTGTGCAGGCCAATCCAAACACGGACGGACATGCCCTTCCAGGAACCTCTTGACATTGCCAGCTGTGTGAATGGGAGCATTATCCTACATGAAAATGGGATTATCATCCAAATTCTGACCAAAGTAGGGTAGAAAATGCTCAGTCAACATATTAATGTATTGGTTGAATTAATTCGCCCCTGCAAGCGAAATATAGACCCTGAACCATTGGTACTAATAACTACACTAAAACTGAACCTCCACCACCTTGCAGCGTTGAAACTGTGCATCTATGGTTTAAATTCTTCGTCTTTCCCCCGACGGACGTACTGCCTACCATCACTGCCTAGCCTATTGAACTTGCTTTCATCGATAAAATGCACTTTTGACCAATATGAAGAATCATGATCTTCATTGTATCTGACGAAGTCCAAACGGCGCTTTCTGTTCTTTACAGAAATCATTTGTTTGCGTCTTGTAACATATCCTCTCAAATTAAATTCATTTAATCTGTTTTTGACAGTAGAAAAAGAGCACTTTTTAACAAGATTCCACTGTTGTTGGATTTGGGGGCCGTTTCTTAGGCTGAGGATTTTGATAGCATTGTCTTCCTTGTAAGAAGTAACTCTAGTACGACCAAATTTAGGAGCATCACGAACAATGCCATTGTTTTGGTGCTTTTGCACAGTCTTTCGTACCGTTTTCTTATCACATTTCAATCTGCGGTCGATTTCTCGATTCGATAAACCAGAAACGTGGAGATTAATGAGCTCCTGACGATCACTAAGAGAAAGTCTTGGCATATGGACTAAATGTTACTTGTATGACCTGGAACAACAACAATTACGATTAGAGATGCTTTGTTGCCTTTTGGTGGATATTTAAACTGATTTAGGGGCGATAATGTAAACTGGTTTTTAGCGAATTTGTTGCTGCGGACTTTTTTTTTTTGCCTCCTCCATTTGAAGTTATTTTTTTGAATTGATGTGACCCCTACAATATTTCAAAAAAGTCAAGTATGAGCAGGTAAAATTATAGAGGAATAAAATGCGAATCAAATGAGATATAGGCTGTGTAAACAGTTACATTAAAGTTAGCTAAAATTTGCAGTTTTAAATAAAAATTACTTTCCCTAAGTCAACATAAAAATAAAAGAAAACTTTTTTTTAACCAAAGGGGGGGGAAACATGTTAACTCCTTCCAACAGACCTGTTTGCAAATATACCTGCTTCTAATGCATGAACTCTTACTCAGTCCTCCTCCAGTAACAAACAATGAAATAGCAATGCCCTGTAATCACTTTGAGGAGTATAATTTTTCAGTTGATATATAACCCTTTTAAACTAACCCGTTAACATTAACCACCAACCTGGAGGCGCAGAAATACCTGGATTAGGACCCAGGCGCGGGGAAAACCCTCTCGGTGCTGATGATCCTCCGTCTAGGAGAAGAAAAACTCTGAAGATAGGGAGGAAGGCCTCTCCAGTCTTGGATGACAACCTTCCTAGAGCTGGCGACTCAAACAAATTACCGGTCTGCAAACCTAAACTGCTAAAGGAGTAGAGGTTCTATCTATCGCCTGGCTTCCATACTCCTTCTATTCCTATTAACTAGGCGTAGAGGTCGAATCACAGGGAGTCGACAGACCTTCAGTGGTCGATCTTGTTTCCTTACTAGGGAAATGAACGCCGTTTTCCCCACTCCCGACACATCCCATCCCCTAAACTGGGCACTTGGGAGTGCTTGAATGCCATAATGTCAGTACAAGTAGATTGGGTTGACCATCGTCTGATAGGTTGAGGTTACGGGATAGACAGTTCCTGCCTGCTGTTCCCGACTGGCAGTACAGGAGCCCTAACTCTTTAGTAGCGCTTAGAGCGACTGTTCCATCACCAGTTGTATAATATTGGGTTGTTTATAGTGCCATGTCACACATGGAAAGGGACCCTGTACTCATCCCCGGTGGGCTACTCGAGGACACAATCCTAATAGATGGCAGGAAAACTGATGGTCTGCTTGTGTTGTATGTCTGGTATTCTGCATCACCACTTGTTCAGCATCCCTTACCTAAACTGAAACTCTAAAAAAAAAAAAAAATGATGACAGTACAATAAAAAATTACGCTAAAACAAGGCCCAAACTCAAACAAACCCAACCCGCTTCTCCATTGAGGCTTGCATTTACGAAAATCCGTGGGCTTAGAACTAATTTAAATGATGTCGAAGCATTTCTTCTAACAAACCCCCCCCGGATATCTTAGCACTAATTGAGACTAACCTACACTCCTCCATCCCTCTAACTACTTAAACATGCCTGTCTATCTCCCACTCTGTCGTTAGGACTCTGACAGACATATGCACGGACTTGGAGTTTACATTTGTAACACCCTCCCTTTGACTAGAGACACAAACCTGGAATCAGATGACCAAGCCTTTATGTGCTTTAGACTACACATAAAACATAACATTAGCTACTTTTATTTACTCTATCGACCCAGGACTGCACCATAATTAACAAAGTCTCAGACAGCATAGACACAGCACTCTCCCTCGACACTAGCGAACAAGTACATGTATTTGGTGACTTTAATTGTCACCACAAAAACTGGCTTGGATTCTCTACTTATTCAGCGGGCAGCACTACACATAGCTTCGCTATATCTCACTCCCTATCACAAATCGTTATGTTTCCAACCCGTTTGCCTGACCATCAAGAACAACACGCATCACTTCTAGATCTATTTCTTACCACAGTTCCCGAGGATTGTATAACAAATGCTGACAGCCCACTCGGGAACCCTGATCATGCAGTGATAATGGTCGAAATCGCCCTAAACTCTTTTGGGTCTAAAAACTGAAGAGGTAGTGCGCAAAACAATGAGATATTATAAAAAGGCTGACTGGGAAGCCATCAAAGATCTTATCAGAGATACCCCATGGGCAAATATTTTTTTCTCTTCCTGCTTAACAGTGCCCAAATAAGACCACTGGTTGGTGCAAAATGGCAATTGAAGCACATATTCCCATGCGGAAATTTTATAGCAAGCCCCAGTCTCCACAATGCTTTACTTCTACTTGCGCAACTGCCATTGCTCAAAGGCAGCATGCATACCACAGATTTAACCGACATAAGTTCAGTTCAAACAGAGAGAAATATATAGCGGCTAGAAGTAACGTTAAGAAAGAAATAGCGACAGCTAACAGAGAATTTACTGAAACCGCTAAAAAACGCATCGAAGCATAGAAATTAGGAAAAATCTACAAAAGTGTAGTAAATAATGGGTAATCAACAATTCCCCCGCTAACCAACAATCACGAGATTGTTTGCTCAGCAACCGACAAGGCTAATATGCTTGCCAGGCGGTTTGCCTGAAACTCCACACTGGACCCTTCCAACCAGCCCCTGCCTGACTTTTCATTTACGGACAGATGCCACGCTAGATGATCTAAAAATCACCCCTGCTCAGGTGTATGCTATCATAAAAAACCTTGACACTTCAAAAGCATGTGGACCCGATCTCATCCCAGCTGTACTATTAAAAAAGTGCCCAGCCGAAGTAGCTCCAGTTCTCTCCAAACTTTACAACAAATGCCTTAATGAATCTTGCTTTTCGGGCTGTTAGAAAACTGCTTCTGTGATACAAATATTCAAGAATTCTGGCGAAAGAACTGACCCATCAAATTATCGCCCCATTAGCCTCCTCCCACTTTTCGCCAAAATATTTGAGACCATAATTAACCATGCTCTAGTCCATTACCTTACAGATGCTAAACTTCAGACTGACAAACAATATGGATTTAGACAAGCCCGTTCTACAGCAAACATCCTCACTGTAATCTCTGAACGTATATACCATTCACTGGACAAAGCGGGGGAGGGCAGAGCGGTAGCTCTAGATATATCTAAGGCTTTTGACAGGTTTTGGCAAGGGTCTCCTCAGGAAAATTAAATCATACGGGATCACTGGTAGAATACTTAACATAATTAAATTCTTCTTAGATAAGAGAAAAATCCAGGTTGTCCTCGACGGTCATACATCTAAACAATATGATATAAATCCGGGAGTGCCTCAAGGGTCTATACTTGGACCTCTATTGTTCCTAATATTCATTAATGACCTCCCCGACAAAATTGTATCTGAGATGGGTGTATATGCTAATGACACCAAACTCTATAACAGGCATGACAGGAAAACAAATGAACATATATCTAAAGTAATGGCAAAAACACTAGAGGATGACCTCCAATCTGTAGTGGAATGGGGAGAAAAATTGATGGTCACATTCAATGCTGCAAAGACTAAACTGGTTTCCTTCAATAATTACAAGAAACCTTCTCTGACACCAATAGCAATGACCAGTGACTCTTTATCTGAGAGTACATCTTTCAAACTGCTTGGCCTAACGTTCACAGGAAACATTAGTTGGAACAATTACATTGAAACCGTTGCCAGGGCTGCTGCGAAAAAGGTAGGCTCTCTCTACTGTGCTAGAAAAATACTAACACCCGAAAGTATCCTGTACCTCTATAAAGCCACTATTCGCCCATGTATGGAGTATTGCTATCACATTTGGGCTGGTGCATCTGGGACTAGTCTCTCGCTCCTAGACAAGGTTCAAAAGAGAGTCGCCAATATTATAGGCCCTGAACTGGCATCTTAGCTTCAGCCTCTGTACCATCGACGAAGTGTTGCATCCCTCTGCCTGTTTTACAAGTATTTTAATGGTAAATGCTCTGACGAACTACAGACACTTGTGCCCCCACGATGTAGACACCCTCGACAAATCCGACAAGCTGCAAAATTCCACCCCCACACTGTAGAGAATCCCTAAATGTAAAAGATCTTTCTACTCCAGTAGTTTCTTCTCCAGAACCGCTACACTCTGGAATTCCTTTCCAAGTCCGTGCTTCCCCAACTGTACTGACATGCAGAAGTTCAAGTGTAACGTTAACAACCGACATCTTGCTGCCCAAATCCCAACATAGCACCCCAGTAGTTGCTGCCCCTGATAGTAGGCCCCTATACCAAAGTGGCAATGTGCTTTGTTTGGGGTAAAAATGTAATAAAAAAAACACAAAAAAACAAGTGCGGCCTTCTTTTTGTCGGCACTGTATATTACTTACACACGCATATTCAGACTAGAGAACATATGCACATTTCTAAACCTGTCAACTATTTACTGAACTTTCTTTACAAACAAGTGGTTGCACGTTGAACTTCTGTTAACATTCGGGAAAAGATCATAGTGTAGTATCTTTTCTGATGCTCCACTTCACTTTTTCTGTCCTCTGTCAGTAGAGGAAGAATTCTTCATGACTGCGACAATTTTTCTTTTTGTTCCTATCCAGAGTGCCCCTTTTTGTGTGAGCTGGATGTCCCCTACATTAAAACCCGACCTTGTGTCTAACTCTGCCCTTGTGGAGAGGCAAGTAAATAGGAACATTAAAATAACTTTTATATTTTACATCTTGTATAAAAATATTTTTCTCATAAAATTTCGTTTTTCTCAAATTTTTTATGTTACACTTGATAGCTGACGACCCTTTTATTTTTTCAATGTTTCATTTTTTAAATTTTATCATTCATACCCATATATATATATATATATATATATACTTATATACATATTCATATATATATAAATATATATATATGTACATATATATACATATATATACATATATATATATACACATATACATATATAAACACATATATGTACACACATATATATATATACACACATATATACACATATATATACACATATATATACACTGTCGTATAGGTGGTCGGGTTTCGATCCTGCTTGAGGTAGTTGCCTGTCTAGCCGCGCTGATAAATTATGAAACAGCGAAACAGTATTGTATGTAGATGACTATATATATATATATATATATATATATATATATATATATATATATATATATATATATATATATATTCATTTTCTTCATTTGCTAATGCATAACATACATACCCCAATTTACATTAAATGGTTCTAAGCAAAACAAAAATAATTATCCAAGATTGCCGATACCAAAGCTAAAGTCCACGCCACAAGTATAAAAATTTTTTTGAAAATGATATATACATTTTTTTTTTTAAAATTAACATAATAAAATAACTTCAAAATCTCAATTTGGAAAAAAATTAATGTAAGTTAAATGAGTAAATGAAATGTATTTTTAGTTTTATAAATTTAATGACCCCTGGAAATTCTACGGTTTAATTAGCAATAATTGTAAGTGATTAAGGATTCAGATTTCAAACTTGATTTTGAAAGACTGACTGACGGCGAAAGCAAACAAAGAGAGCGAGAGAGAGAGAGAGAGAAAGAGAGAGAGAGAGGGAGGGAGAAAGAAAGACAAGGACAGAGAGTGAGAGTGAGATTGAAAGGAGAGAGAGAAAGAGAAAGAGAGAGAGAGAAAGAGAGAGATAACGAAACAGATAGAACGTGGAAGAGAGAGAGATAGAAAGGGGGAGGAGAGGCAGATATTGTGTCAAGATTATTAGATGCTCAGAGAAGGTAACCATTTGTGTCTATTAAAATATTTAATTCAGTTCCGTTCAGACAAAAATAAGTGAAGAATGTTTTTATATTGCGTAAATGAAACTGCATTTCTTATAATGGAAAACGGTGCATATACTGTCATTTTCACAAATTCCAATGTTTTAATGTTGACATGTATTGTACATCTTATTCATTTTTTCTATTCTCTATATTTGTGTACTTTCATACGCTTCTGTAATTCAAGTATCACCACTGTTACCGACTTAAATCTCTTCTTCATAGTTATTATCTCGTTTATTATTTGTGTGAATCAAAAAAAGAATCCTTTTCGTTATACTGAAATAAAAGAATAACATAAACATATAACATAAATACAGCAAACAATAATAAAACTCGCATCGAAATAAATAAAGTTTTATTTTGGTGTTACATGAATACATTTGTATGTGGTTAAATGTCTTTAATATAAATAATGTGGGAGATGATGATGGCTAATATTAAACAACACAAACTTGCTATGCGCCAGTTCGTATCGCAGTTCATATGTCTTGTTCAAAATGTATGTACGACCTATTTCGATCCATTTCACTGTAGAAGGCATGATCTCAAACAATGTTGTTAACAACAAGTACAGTTGGCTTTTCTTCGTCCGATTGTCTCGTGTATCCTGTAACTCGTTTCTGGATAACGACGTAGTTAACTGTTAGTACAGTGAAAGTAAGGATGATTAGGAACACAATTATGATACCGATCAACACATAAAATAGGGTAATGTCGGTCAGATCTGGATTGTTGTCTGAAAAAGAGAAAAGAAAAGAAGATAAGTATTGGTTTATATAAAGACATTAATGATACCATGGCTTAATTAGTAGAACTGACAACTATCAAATAAATACTCGTGGGTTCGATTTTTGGCTTAGAATAGGTGTCAGTCTAGAGCTGTGATACAACGAAACAATCTTTAGTCGATATATATATATATATATATATATATATATATATATTAAAATACAACAAATATATAATATACATCTTGTATATTCCCGCATGTATATATGTGTGTATGTGTGTGCGCGCGCACGTGTGTATGAAGAAAAAATATAAGATATATAAAAAGTGTCGTGAAGAGAGAAGGGTGAAAATTAGCACATAACTCTCTCACACACATATATAGTCTGTTTATTAAACAAACATTATTGGTTACATATATGTATACATGTTTCAGTGAAACCTTAATTTAGAGAGACTACCTCATCAGATTGAAAAAATAGAGGAATATCCTTTTTATTATTATTATTGCGTCTTTTTTCTCTTTGAATTGAGGTTCCGCTGAAACATATAACCAATTATAAGTATAATAAACATACCATATATCTGCTCTGTACTCCATTGAGCACTTTTTAATAATCACACCGATTTCATTAGATCTATATCTACGAAAACCAAACTATACAACTAATATATATATATATATATATATATATATATATATATATATATATATGTATGTATGCATGTATATATATTAAAAATAAATATAGTAATAATTATATATATACAATTATTTACTATGATAATTATTAAATACCTACAGACACTAATGTTTCATCCTTTCGGGAATCATTAATCACGATTAACACCGGCAGACGCTATCTTTGGCTTCATTAGCAATGACCAATCGATTCGGCCACCGTTAACTGCGAGAAATACTATTGAAAGTTAAACATTTATTTTAAATGTTTTTTTTAACGTCTGTCAGAGTGATCTAATCACTATATGATGATTTGCACATATGAGCTAAATTGATCGACTTTCATTTCAATTAAAAATGCTCAACGATAAGAAACGAGTTTCTAAAGTGGGCTGACATAATTATTTACTATAATAATTATTAAATACCTACAGACACTAGTGTTACATCACTTCGGGAATCATCAGTGTAGAGTGTCACGATTAACACCGGTCGTTAGATTCGAACCCGGCAACAGAAGTCATCTCTGGCTTCATCAGCAAGGACCTAATCCAATCGGCCACCGTTAATAGCGAAAAATACTGTTGAAATTTAAACATTAATTTAATTTTTTTTTAACGTTTGCCATAGTGATCTAATCATTATATATATATATATAATATTTACTTTATTTACTAAGGTACTTAAGTAGTTTACTACAGAATTAACTTCCATATATATAACACAATGCCCCTTTAATATAAGTTAATAATATTGTCATACATTTTTCACCATTCAAAAGAAAAGGACTGAAATAAACTGTTAATTTTTTAATTTGTTCATCGTACGAAAATAGTGGAAATGCGAAACTAAAATCTTGTTTACATAACCGATGCCTTAAAACAACGTTACGATGGAGTCACCAAGTTTAAAATACACGTGTTTAATAAATCTAGTAATAATTAAATAACGGTGAGATTGTCACAAAATATCTGATGCGTATTTATTTTTGAATTTTTATGGAAAATGAAATTTTTGTAAAATATGTCAGGGAAATAGTTTTGTATCTGGTCTTTATCCTGACTATTGACTTTCACTGGAATTATTGGGGTATTATTTGAAAATAGTACCCCAGGGTCCCACTCCTCCCTGCACTCATCCAGTGGAGGTCTGGTTAGTGCTTTCCTTCCTCGAACTTTCGTTTTCCTTGACCCTTTACTAATATTCCATGTGGTTCTAGTTGGTGTAAACAATTGCTTTTTGGGGTGAGGGTTAGCTTAAAATTATCCGCTTTCGTATTTTTTTATCCATGTGATGTTTCTGTATCCTTTTATTTTATTTCTATTGTAGTTTTTTTAATGATCTGTTATCATTTTTTGATGATGTATATTCATCTACACATTCAAGGGTTTTCCTTAATATTTCAGCCGTTTTCATTATTTTTATCCGTTGTGTCTTTCTAGCCATTTTACTGTTTCCACTATTCCTAGTGGTCCTATTATTATTGGTGTTATCTTGTCTTTATTATTATTATTATTATTATTATTATTATTATTATTATTATTATTATTATTATTATTATTATTATTATTATTAAACTTATTATTATTATTTATTTATTCTATTTTTTATTTTATTTTTTTATTATTTTTATTCCTGAATTAATGAAATAACAACATTTGGACATATTTTTTGTAATTGAAATTTTTAATATGATCAGAAAACTTGTTTTAAAATATATTGCTTTCTATAATTTCTATTATTTCGACTGCGGAAGATATTTTCATAGTGCTTCGGTCAATTTAATCTCCAACCTTTTGCAAGTATGACTTGAAGAACTCGGGAATCTGTACGGAATTTCGAACTGAACCATTGGATTATATAAAATGTTCACTTTAAAATTCCACGCAGATTCCCGGGTTATACAAAATTCGCCTGAACAAATTCGTTGTGAAACGTTGGAGGACTAACTGCGAAGATGAGACCAGCAGTCCGAATAGTCAAAATAATAAATCTTATCACCTAAAAATTAGGTAAGAATATATTATTTTATTCGCAAAAGATTTAGTTGGTCAACATATTTTAAAAGATTTTCTATAAGAATAAGTTTCTAGGTGATTTTAATGGTCGTTTTTTAATGTGGGAAAAATCCATCTCCCCTAAAAGGGGAATTTTGTACTGGGACAAAAATAAGAATTGCCTTAGTCTAGAAGAACTTTTCCATCACCAACTAATGACAGAATAGATGAACTGTAGCATCAGAACAGATACACTTTGTTTCTAGCCAAAACACCAAATATTTCAGAGTGTGTTACCCTTTCAGTTCGGAGAGTCCGGGAGTTCGATACAAACAAAAAACAATACATTGTAAATAATAAAAAATATAAAAATAAAAATAATAATTCATAAATAATCATCGTTAAAGGAAAAATCTCGTACATGTTGTGAAAAACGGATAATTAAAAAAAGTAAAATAATATTTATCACTTACAGTCTTCCATAGAAACAGGCTTTGCCATTGTGACATTTTCAAATTCAACGTTGAGTTTCCTACCAAACACCGACGCCATAATAATGTTAATAATAATTTATGATATTAAAATCAATTTAGTAAAAATTGCTTGATATACGAATATAAGGACTGCAAAAAGTTTAACTGGTTTTTCTTTCATAATTTCTTTCTTTTATAGTTGAGAAACGTTTCTGGGGTCAAAGGCTAAGATACGTATTTTAAACATTTGTATACTTTTGACCTTTGTACTTTAGCGTAGCATTTTAATAAAAACATTTTCTTAAATAAATCCAGAATTGCTTTAGTTTTCAACAAAATTTATATTAAATTCAGAACAGTACAATGATTATTTATGTTAAAAAATAAACATCTCAACTTAACAGGTGGCTACAAACATCTGCAAGTCTAATCATTTCAAATATACTTAATTAATTAAATAAACAAATTTCAATAATTGCCAATTTAAATAAATGTTTATTATTCCCTCCCAGGGCATCGAAGAATTTTTTAGTTAACAATAGAATCACAATAGGATGAGAAGAGGATTGGGACTTTTTTTCAGACATAATAGAGTATTTTAGGATATTTCAAAATAGAGACCTTCAATTTAAATAAGTATGGCGAATTTACGAAGTTTTGATTTGTTTGTTTTTGTTTTGTTGGGAACTGGTTTCCCCGATTTAATCCTGTATTCAAACTAAGGATCACGTGGTTGTTAAATATGCTGCCAAATACCAGACTTGGGATGAAGAGAAGTGGGAAAATGTAATTTTCTCCGATGATAAAATGTTTAATCTAAATGGTCCAGATGGATTTCAACATTATTGGATTGATAAAAATTTGCTCAAAGACACTTTTTCAATTCGGCATAGTGGGGGAGGGTCTTTACTGATCTGGGGTGCTTTCTCGTCGGCTGGCACCCTAAAGTTGCAAACAGTGAAAGGCCGGCAAACATCATTGAAGTACATTTCAATGCTTGAAAATGCTTCTATCAGGACACAAAATGAGTGGATAGTCTATAATCGAAGAAATACTTTCCTTCTCATCAGAAAGTAGGATTAAGCAAAATGTGGGGTCGGATATATATATATATATATATATATATATATATATATATATATATATGCATACATGTTTTTATTTGATTTTGTTAGCGATACTTTTTAAATAAATTCAATTATTTATAAAGGAGTGCATTTTTACCTAAATGCGAATTAGGAATAATTTTCCCTTAGACTAATTTGGTACCCCTTAAATGGGGCGCGGCATATATATTATTTTTCCACTCTCATGAAACACGTGTCAGTTGATAATTATATTTTAAAAATAATATATATATATATATATATTATTTCATATATTCATATAAAATGTTATAAGGAGATATATTACGTATCGATTTTTAAGTATTTACTTCAGCAATGCTTAATACGTGAGTTCCTATTTACAATGCCTCCCCACAGAGTAGAGTTAGACACCAAGGTTGTTTTTTAACGTGTGGAAAAGGAACAAAAACAAAAAGTAACTCAGTCGTGAAGGATTTCTTCTCTACTGAGAGAGAACAAGAAATTGAAGTGCAGCATCCGAAGAACAGATCCTACACTGTGATCTGGGCTAGAAAAGGTGACAATATATTTATGGCAATTAAGATACACGGAAGCTTCCACGCTTTATCTCCGTAAGCATTTCAACCTGACGATTCCCTACGATGATATAACTCGGAAACTTTTGTGTAGCTGAATTGCCATAAATGTTTTTTCATAACTCTCTCTCTCTCTCTCTTGCCGTCTGTGCTAAATTGATATGCATACAAAAACTGCCAAAAAATAATGTTGTTTAATGTATAAATGTAAAATACTGAGAAATATGTTTCTGGCAGTGCAAACTGTTTAATCCATTAAATTACTAATTCAATGATATTATTGCTGCCGTAAATTTATTTAACAAGCTATTATTGAGTCTACAGGCTTAAAAATACCACTGTACATTTTCATTTTAGGTTATTCGTGGTTTATTTCCAGTCCTGCGGACTAAATACTCACTTGTTTAGTAATATCATGCACGCAAATAATAGCATCAACAACAAAAATGCACTTTAATATGCTGTCGGAAAAAAATTTTCAATGTTAAAAACGGTAAAACGTTCACCGTATTTCGTTGTGATTCAGAACGGAGATTCCGTTACAATGTTAGTAAAATCTTTAAAAAGCAGATTTGCCGCAAAGCTTGGCCATTAGTTGTGTCATTTCAGTCCTCTATATTTATGGCGCATGGTTCTATCTTCTGAAGCACTGGTTCGTATCCAGTACTCGTCTCATTTTTGACTCTCCGGTATTCCTTGCTTATTTTCAGCCCTGCGGATTAAATGATCTCGTATTTACATCGGGGCAAACAATAGCGTCAATAAAAACTATTTTTTTTTTACATAGGCATCATCACTTATCAAGGCCAAGAGGCCACTCGAGGATAAGGGTTAAAGAGTGTAGAGTAGAAATTGGACAATATAGTAATCGTTAGTAATGGAAATTCGGTAAATTTATTAATTGTTTACGTTAGACTTGAAGACAACCATATTGTAGTCAGCTGGAAAGCAGAAAAACGGAAGACAATTCCATAGGTGTACAGGTTTAAGAAAGAAGCTTTGCTCATGGAATCTACGTTTAGGTTTAGGCACAGATAAAAAGTGGGGAAATTAGTGATAGTGTTTAATTTAAACATTAGTTTAATACACAGCATGTTATGTATATATATATATATATATATATATATATATATATATATATATATATATATATATATATATATATATTATTCAATTTTCACCCCAAACAAGGCACAGTGCCACTTTGAAGCAGGGGGCTACTATTAGGGACTTAATTAGCGGGGTCATTATGAAGGGAGAAGAGTAGAAAGATGTTTGTTAACATTACACTTGAACTTCTGCATATCATTGCAGTTGGGAAAGCAGAATCCCGGAAGGGAGTTCCAAAGACCCGCAGTTCTGGGGAAGAAACTATTCGAGTAAAAGGTTTTCTTGCACCTAGGGATCTCTACTGTAAAGGGATGAGACTTAGTAGCTTGTCGAGTTTGTCGGGGGTAGTTACGTCGGGGAGGTACAAGTGTTTGCAGTTCGTCAGAGCATTCACCATTAAAGTATTTGTAGAACAGGCAGAGGGATTCAACATCTCGTCGATGGGACAGAGGTTGAAGCCTAGATGACAGTTCAGGACCTATCAGGTTGGTGACTCTCTTTTGAACCCTGTCCAGGAGCGAGAGACAAGCAGCAGATGCACCAGCCCAGATGTGACAACAGTACTCCATACATGGGCGAATGGTTGCCTTATAGAGGTATAGGATACTGTCAGGTGTAAGTAGTTTTCTAGCACGGTAGACGGAGCCAACCTTCCTTGCAGCAGTCTTGGCAATGCTCTCAATATATCTATTCCAGTTCATATTCCCTGTAAACATTAGGCCGAGGAGTTTAAAAGAAGTACTTTCAGGAAATGTGTTCTTGGCCATGGCTATTGGTGGTAGAGAAGGTTTCTTGTAGTTATTGAAGGAAACAAGCTTAGTCTTAGCAGCATTGAATGTGACCAACCATTTTTGGCCCCATTCCACTATGGATTGGAGGTCATCCTCTAGTGTTTCTGCCATTTCCTTGGATATGTGTTCATTTGTTTTCCCCTCATATCTGTTATAGAGAGTGGTGTCATCGGCAAATATACCCATCTCCGAAACAATTTTATCAGGGAGGTCGTTTATGAATATCAGGAATAATAGAGGTCCAAGGATAGACCCCTGAGGTACTCCCGCATTTATGTCATATTGTTTGGATGTACGTCCGTCGAGGACAACTTTGATTTTTCTATTACTTAAGAAGGATTTAATTACATTATGAATTCTTCCAGTGATTCCATATGATCTAATTTTCCTTAGAAGACAATCGTGCCATACCCTGTCAAAAGCCTTAGATATATCAAGGGTCACCGCTCTACCCTCCCCTGTTTTATCCAATGAACGGTATATACGTTCAGAAACTACAGTTAAGATATCTGCTGTTGAACGGGCTTGCCTGAATCCATATTGTTTGTCAGTCAGGAGTTTAGCAGCTGTTAGGTGCTAGACTAGGACTTGATTAACTAAGGACTCAAATCTTTTGGCGAAAAGCGGGAGGAGGCTAATGGGGCGATAATTTAGTGGGTCAGTTCTTTCACCAGAATTCTTGAAGACTGGTACCACAGAGGCGGTTTTCCAGCAGTCGGGAAAACAAGATTCGTTAATGCATTTATTGTAAAGTTTGGACAGAACTGGAGCAACCTCGGCAGAGCATTTTTTTAATAGCACAGCCGGGATGAGATCTGGTCCACATGCTTTAGATGTGTCTAGGTTTTTTATAATAGCATGTACCTGAGAAGGGGTGATTTTCAAATCGTCAGTGTGGCGTCTGTTCGCAGAGGAAAATCAGGGAGTGAGTGGTGTACCGAGTTCAGTGTGGAGTTTGAGGCAAACCGACTGGCAAGCAGATTAGCCTTGTCAGTTGTATTGCAAGCAACCTCATGATTGTTTGTTAGTGGGGGAATAATTGACTGTCCATTATTAACTACGCTGTTGTAGATTTTCCAAAAATCCCGGGTTCCTAATTTCTGTGCTTCGATGCGCTTTCTGGTGGTTTCAGAGTAATCTGTCTTAGCTGTCTCTATCACTCTCTTACAATTATTTCTAGCTACTATAAACTTTTGTTTATTTGAGCTGGACTTATGTCGGTTGAATCTGCGGAACGCATGCTGTCTTTGACAAATGGCAGCTGCACAAGCAGAAGTAAACCATTGGGGAGAGTGGGGCTTGCTATAGAATTTCCGTGCTGGAGCATGTGCTTCAATAGCTTTTTTGAACCATTCAGTTGTCTCATTTGCACACTGTTCCGCTGGAAGAGTAAAGATATTTTGCCATGGGGCATCTCTGATGAGCTCCCTGATGGCTTCCCAATCAGCCTTTTTGTAATACCTCGTTGTTTTGAGTAGTGGGTCTTCAGTTTTAGGGCGAGAATTTAGACTGATTTCTACCATTATCACAGCGTGATCAGCATTCCCGAGTGGGCTGTGGGCATTTGTTGTACAGTCATTGGGAACCGTTTCCAGAAAGAGATCTAGAAGTGAGGCATGTTGATCGTGCTGGTCTGGGAAACGTGTCAGAAATGTAACCAACTGAGATAACCCTTGCGCTCTCGAAGGTCAACAACTCCCTGTGACCCCATGGTCTCTTCATAATTTAAATCAGAATTTCAGGAGCATCCTTTACTCCCGTCGACACTACGCGTGATCGATAAATTCTCGGCAATCAACCGAATAATAAAATCGAGGCCCATCTGCCTCTTCAAAACGGACTATCATCGTCCTTGGCTTTACAGATCAACTTTTCTTCCCATAGGTAGCACACAAAAATTTTTTTCCCATCCTAAACCTTATCCTATTCATCATAAGCCTACTCTTATTACTAGTATTTTGTGGGAAACAAAAAACTTCTTAACATTCCTTATGGTGGGTAGCCTTCTATTTTCCTAAGTACTTGCATACATATTTCATTCATCTTCTCTTGAGCGATTCGTAACATAATGGCCATGTCAGCCATTGCACCCGCTCTGCCCCTTACGCCATGTCAGAGGGCATTTCATTTGCTCCCTGAAGTTGATTACAACTAGATCTGCTCACGCTGGACAGAATACATTCCGTTTACTGCTATGTCAGAAAAAACCTTTTTTTTTCCAAAGTCGGTAAGCGCAACCTGCCTTGAAGACACATAGCTTCACGGAAAACATCGGATTTCCACACATGAAGTACTCAAAGTTGCTCCATGTTAATTCTACTCGAAATCAATAGAAATCACGATAAAAAAAATAAAATTCGAATCACTTCTCGAGAATAATGAACTCTCCAAAATTCTAACATGCTTGCCACAGAAATTAAATTCCATTTTTCTTTCTTTTCTTCATATAGTTTATTTTACCCTATATTTATCCTTTTTTTCTTACTTACTTGGCCAAAACGTCACTCATGTGTAATAGAACATTTATTCTACATTTCGAAAATTAAAATTAATACCGACCGAACCTTTGACTCTTCCGAAACTTTTATTATTATTATTATTATTATTATTATTATTATTATTATTATTATTATTATTATTATTATTATTATTATTTATTACACTGTTTAAATCTTATTTCTTTCTCTTTTTCCCTATTTTATTATTACTATTATGATTATTAATTAATTAATTACAACACGTTCTTTCTTTTATTAATGATTCTTTCAATAGACCCCACAAGCAAAGATTCCACCTCCCCATTCTGCGAAAAAAAATACATGTCAAAGAACAAGAAAATTCTGCACAATACCGTTTGACAACACATCAATTACATAAAAATAATAAATTAAAATTTAATTCCTAATTTTTTTTTTCCAGACATTTTATTGTGTTGTATTGTTTTTTTTTTCTTTTTTAGTCTATTTCTTTTTTCTTGACACTAAATATCCATGCTTCCACGTTGTATTTTCTTAAACACAGGTTCGATTATCGCATCGGTGATGCGAACTGGTCTACGAGCACCAAATTGAAAATTTGTTACATAGGGTTATCATTGAGGGGCACCATTTACGTTTGGTGTATAACATAAAAGGATTCCGTGTGCGTATGATTGTCTCTAATATAAATGGTTGTGTGTTTGATTATCATAAAGCGAATCGTGTGTGTGATATATATTTTCAGAACCTACCTCTGCTTCTTCGATGTTGGACCATCTGGAAATTTCTCATCCTGGAGGGAGACTTGATACCTGTTTTTTTTTGGATGAAGATTCAATCACTCCAAGACAAGGCATTGGTTTTATAGTTTTTTATTTCACTTTCCCCAGAGGTCCTGCAGAAGGTGGAAGTGAAATCGGCCTGTGTGGATTCTTCTTCTACACACGTCAGCGTTCGTCCCCCCCCCGTGGAGAGGAGGAGACAACGGGAAGCCGTCCGTTGTCTTCTGTGTCCAAATCAAATCTCACAGATCTAGCAAACCTGACCACGTCACTCATACGTAATCTGGTCAGCTGACCTTCGGTTCTGGTAAACGTGTCTACACTCCACGTTTACTCACCCCCCCTCTCTCTCTCTCTCTGTAACATAGGGAATGGGATATTGAGAAGCTATGTGTTGCGCTACCAGCTACGTCTGTGTGATTAGAGAACCCTAGCCAGTTACTGTGGTGGACATTGAAGTCACCAAATAGATGTATTTGTGCGCTAGTATCGAGGGAGAGTGCTATATCTATGCTGTCTGAGACTTTGTTTATTAGGGTACAGTCTTGGTTTGAGGGAGAGCGGTAGAGAAAATACAAGTAGCTAATATTGTGTTGCATATTTAGTCTGAAGCACATAAAGGCCTGGTCCTCTGATTCTAGTTTTATTTCTCTAGTTAGGGGGAGGGTGTTTCGAATATAGACTCCAAGTCCATGCATATGTCTGTCCGAGTCCTTACGATAGAGTGGGATATATATATATATATATATACATTTATATATATATATATATGTGTGTGTGTTTGTGTGTGTGTGTGTGTGTGTGTGTGTGTGTGTGTGTTTGTAGCTAAGTGGGCGTTTTAATATCTGCATGAATTTAAGCGCAGGTTAGTTTAGAACCGGCCCAACCCAATTTATCTTATATTTTATTCAATTTTGACAATTTTTTAATTTTGAATTAAACTTGAATCACATTGATATCGGTCATATACTTTTCCAAAATGTCCACATTTTCTTAACCCGTTTGCTATAATTTAGTAGTTTATTTAACCTTTTTTAAGTACGTGATGATTTTTATTTTAGATAAATTTTTAGCAAAATTATTTTGCTAAGGAGTAGCACCAAAACTTATTTGACTGTACATATAAACACCGAAAGCGTATTGCCATTTTGTGAAGTGTTTCGAGACAGAAACAGTACATTTATTGTAACGACTACCTAAATTGAATAAAATAATGTCCTGCACTCTCAACTCCCCCTGAATTTAAATAGTTTTTTTACTTTGGATATTGGCACTTTGGTGTAGGGGGCTACTATCAGGGGCAATAACTACTGGTGTACTATGTAGGGATTTGGGCAGCAAGATGTTGGTTCACATTGCACTTGAACTTCTGCACGTCAGTACAGTTGGAGAAGCAGTGACCTGGAATGGAATTCCAAAATCTAGCGGTTCTGGAGATGAAACTACTGGTGTAGAAAGATCCTTTAAATCTAGGGATCTCTACAGTGTGGAGTGGGATTTTGCAGCCTGTCGGGTCTGTCGAGGGTGTTCACGTCGTGGCACAAGAGCTTGCAGTTCATCAGAGCATTCATCATTCACATCTTACATCTTTACATCGTCAACCCTCTGATCCCCATCTGGCACCAATTGAAATGGACGGCTCTCGTCCAGGGAAGGCCCCATCATTTGACAAGCTTCTGGGTTTGATCTTTACTCCTGATCTGAAATGGAACACGCATATGAAGTCTGTTGCCAGGTCGCTGGGAAAATGGTGGGATCCTTCTACGGCTCCAGAAGATATTTCACTACTGATGCAATTCTTTATGTATATAAAAGCCAAGTACGTCCAAGGATGGCATACTGCTGCCACATCTGAGGAGGAGCTGCTAAAAACAGCCTATCCTGCCTTGACAGAGTACAAAATAGACTTTGTGGTTTAGTGGGGGGATGCACTTTTCTCTTCCCTACAACCTCTATCCCACAGAAGAAACGTTGCAAGCCTATCTTTTTTATCGTTATTTCCACGGTAGGTGCTCGTCTGAGCTCCAATGTCTGGTCCCCCCCTCGCCAATCTTTCACGATAAACACCCGTCTAGCTGAAAATCCTGTCAAAAATTTTCCCCACTCGTTATCTGTGCCTAAATCAAAATATAGATTCTATGAACAAAGTTTCTTTCTTAGAAATGCACGCCTGTGGAACTCTCTACCTCTTGCCTGTTTCCCTTCTGACTATAACATGAATATCTTCAAGTCCAACATAAACAAATTCCTGATGAACCGCCCCCTAAGTACTGGCACTTTATCAAATCACCAATACTAATGAATAGTGCAAAACTATTCCATTGATTACGGTACACAAAATAACCGTTATATCCGAGTGGCTTCTGGGCCTTGATAAGTGGTGACCTTCATGTATATATATATATATATATATATATATATATATATATATAGTAGTTATATTTTTTTTGAAAACGGATTCCAGCAGAGTGCTCTATTATAAGTAAAAATTCCAAAATAAGAGCGTATAATTGATATTTTTATTTACAGAAGTTTTAGATGAGTCATCGGTACCGTCGGTTTCAAACTTGATAATAGGGGACCGTTTTAGATGCCCATATCAAACACTTTTCAGCCTATACTCATTTCTTTTTTCTTTTTTTTTTCTCGAGATCTAATGTTGCCTCTAAGAGATCTACTTTATATAAATTTGTCGTTATAGTAATCTTGAAAACTAGCTTTTTAAAAAACTTAACTAAATCTTTCCTAAGATGAGTATCGACTGAAAGACTTTTATAGTGGTATTAAAAACGGTCCCCTATTATCAAATTTGAAACCGATGGTACCGATGACTTATCTCATCTAAACTTTATATATATATATATATATATAAAGGCATAATAGAAATATATGATGAAAATAATATTGAATAAATTATAGTATTTATCGACCCATCAAATGCAAAGAATCATTCTAATGAAACCATCATTTATGAATTTGCCAAGATCGACTATTTTCGTCAGAAGATAAGCAAATACGTTGAATTTAAAAATATAAACATACAAAATATATAAGAAAAGTTTTTATGAAAAATTATAGGCAATTTCAACAGAAATAAAACAAAGTGAAGTCAATCATCCAAGGAATAAATTCATGAAACAGTTATTGGTGAAGTCAAACAGAAGAAGATCCCAAGAGTAAACAATCTAAGTGCGAGCTGCAACATAAATATTTGAGTGTGTATGGATTATTTAAAACTCCAAAAAGTTGATAAGTTCTGTAATTGTATTGCGCAAGGTCTAAAGTTCGTCAATAATGCAATCCGATGAGTGATTGGGGCATAATGAAATCCAAACACTTATCTCAAAACAAAATGAAAGTCAGAGTATCTATCTATCTATCTATCTATATATGTATATATATATATATATATATATATATATATATATATATATATATATATATATAGAGAGAGAGAGAGAGAGATAGATAGATAGATGTGTGCATGTGTAGACGTGTCCGTAGATAACTAGTTTTTAAGTAAAATAAAAAAAACACACATATTTATATTCAGTAAAACGATTAATAATTCCTCTGCTTTTTCTACAAGTACTTTAACGATGAATGCTCTAACGAACTGTAAGCACTTGTGTCCGCTCAACGTAAATACCCCCGACAAACCCGACAAGCAGCTAAATCCCACCCCCTCACAGTAGAGATCTCTAGATGTTAGATAGCCTTCTACTCCAGTAGTTTCTTCCCCAGGACAGCTAGACTTTGAAATTCCTTGCCGGATCCCTGCTTCTCCAACTGTACTGAGATGCAGAAGTTCAAGTGCAACGTGAACCGACATCTTGCTACCAAGCTCCCTACACAGTACCCCTGATGCTTATGTCCCTAATAGTAGCCCCCTACAACAAAGTGGTAATATGCCTTGTTTGAGATTGTAATAAAAAATTTTTGAATTAAAAATCAGTTTCAAAAAGAAAAACAAACAAAACCGACTAGATTGTACGATCGTTTCAGAAACGATGTTCATTTTATTTAAATTGACAATAAATATTAAACAATAATTTGACAAAAGTCCTTTAACAAGAAAAATCTCCTCATCAGCAAAAATAGAGACATTAATTAAAGACACCAAATTAAAACATGAAATTTTAGTCGTGAGTAAGACAGATATTGCTTTTTTTTATCTGCATTATAAAATATGTTTCAATTTGAGTCAGTCAATTGAAGAGTTCTAATGTACGACGCTTCAAGAATCTTTAATTTTTTTACATTATTTTCCCGTTGTATAATTTTTGTGTTGTCAACGAGGACCTTTCTAACATTGGAGGGGGGGGACAGCTATGTTCTTTTTTTAAATGTTTGTAAATCGCGCTTGTGTCGTTAAGGTGCATATTTATTCGCCGGGACAACGTTGTTGTTGTATGCCCAATGTATGTATTATTTTTGGAGTTACATTCTCCAATAGAGCATTTAAATTTATACACTACATTGGTTTGCTCCAACGTTTTTATCGCCGGTGAAGAGTTGTTTCAAAAATTATACAACGGGAAAATAATGTAAAAAAATTAAAGATTCTTGAAGCGTCGTACATTAGAACTCTTCAACCTAATATAAATGACATTGCATTTCAAAAAAGCAGTAACGTTCTGAAATGTCTTGCGTAGTCCGTGTTGGACGGACTTCGTACATGGTGTCTACGAACTTGCTGGTTTTAACACTCGAATTTTTAATCGACTTTTATTCTTAATCGACTTTTATTTTAACTCATCACTGACTATATATATTTAAGTTTTCATTTTTAATCCTCATTTTCGCAATCCTGTATTTTTAACACCTGATGATGATTCGTGGACGAATCGAAAGCGCTCGTAACAGCAACATGTATGGATCCTTTATTAATATTTTTGATTTTGAAACAAAAAAGACAATACGAAAAATTGAAAAATTTAAAAAAGAATTATAAGACAAAATGTCTCCGTTGTATTTAATAATATTTGCTTGAATGAAAAAATGCTGCCTAAATATACCAATATATATATATATATATATATATATATATATATATATATATATATATAATATGAAGCCGAACGACTGTGTGTATGTATGGTCACGAATAGGCTCCTATATGGTTGACTATTATAGAAAACTGATCTCATATAATGATAGATGTATCGAGACACAGAAATGGGTAAGTTTGATCTAGCATAATGATGATTCATTAAAATTGTGGGTCTGCGTACGCACCTGGTCCACAAAGTATGGAAATAAAAAAATTAAAATAAAAAAAAAACGTTTACAAGTGTTTTTGATATAGATGTACATAATAATACTTTGCTTAGTATGTTTTAACTTCAATAGGGAGGGTATAATAAAAATAATTTGAAACAAAAAAAAAACAATACATTGTAAATAATAAAAAATATAAAAATAAAAATAATAATTAATAAATAATCATCTTTAAAGGAAAAATCTCGTACATGTTGTGAAAAACGGATAATTAAAAAAAGTAAAATAATATTTATCACTTACAGTCTTCCATAGAAACAGGCTTTGCCATTGTGACATTTTCAGATTCAACGTTGAGTTCCATATCAAACACCGACGTCATAATAATGTTAATAATAATTTATGATTTTAAAATCAATGTAGTAAAAATTGCTTGATATACGAATATAAGCACTGCAAAAAGTTTAACTGGTTTTTCTCTCATAATTTCTTTCTTTTATAGTTGAAAAACGTTTCTGTGGTCAAAGGCCAAGATTCGTATGTTAAATATTTGTATACTGTTGGCCTTTGTACTTTAGCGTAGCATTTTAATAAAAAACATTTTCTTAAATAAATTCAGAATTGCTTTAGTCGTCAACAAAATTTATATTAAATTCAGAACAGTACAATAATTATTTATGTTAAAACATAAACATCTCAACTTAACAGGTGGCTACAAACATCTGCAAGTCTAATCAATTCAAATATACTTAATTACTTAAATAAACAAATTTCAATAATTGCCAATTTAAATAAATATTTATTATTCCCTCCCAGAGCATTGAAGAATTTTTTAGTTAACAATAGAATCACAATAGGATGAGAAGAGGATTGTTTTTTTTTTCAGACATAATAGAATATTTTAGGATATATGAAAACAGAGTCCCTCAATTTAAATAAGTATGGCGAACTTTACGAAGTTTTGATTTGTTTGTATTTGTTTTGTTGGGAACTGAGTTCCCCGATTGAATCCTGTATTCAAACTAAGGATCACGTAGGTTTTGTATCGGAATGTCTTCGAGAAGTACCGATAATCAAAAAATCCCAGGCAACGTCGGGTCTCCCTCCTTATATATATATATATATATATATATATATATATATGTGTGTGTGTGTGTGTGTGTGTGTGTGTTTTATTTGTTTTTCTTAGAGATGCGTTTTGAATGAATTCAGTTATTTAAGAAAGTGCGTTTTTACCTAAATGCGAGCTGTGAATAATTTTCCCTTTGACCAATTTGGTACCCCTAAATTAGGAGCGGCATATATAATATTTTTCCACTCTGATGAGTCGTAGACGACGAAACACCTGTCAGTGGATTATTATATTTTAAAAAATAATATATATATATATATATATATATATATATATATATATATATATTATTTCATATATTCGCATAAAATGTTGTAAGGAGATATAGTATATTACGTATCGATTTTGAAGTATTTACTTCAACAATGCTTAATACGTGAGTTGCTATTTATAATGCTTCCCCATAGGACAGAGTTAGACACCAAGGTTTTTTTTTAACGCGGAGAAAAGGAACAAAAATAAAAATTGTCTCAGTCGTGAAGTATTTCTCCTCCATTGAAAGAGAACAAGAAATTAAAGTGTAGCATCTGAAGAACAGAGTCTACACTTTGATCTTGGCCCGAAAATTTATGTAAATATATTTATGTCAATTAAACTCCACTGAAGCTTCCACGCTTCATCTCCGTAAGCATTTCAACCTAACGATTCCCTACGATGATATAATTCGGAAACTTTCGTATAGCTGAATTGCCATTAATGTATTTTCATAACTCCCCACCTCTCTCTCTCACTCTTTCTCTCTCTCCCTCTCTCTTGCCGTCTGTGGTAAATTGATATGCATCAAAAACTGCAAAAAATAACGTTGTTTAATGTATAAATATATAACATTGAGAAATGTATTTCTGGCAGTGCAAACTGTTTAATCCATTAAATTACTCATTCAATGATATTATTGCTGCCATAAAATAATATTATTAACCGATTGATTATTGAGTCTACAGGCTTAAAAATACGAGTCTCATTTTCACTTTAGGTTATTCGTGGTTTATTTCCAGTCCTGCGGACTAAATACTCACTTGTTTAGTAATATCATGCACGCAAATAATAGCATCAACAACAAAAATGCACTTTAATATGCTGTCGGAAATAAATTTTCAATATTAAAAACGATAAAACGTTCACCGTATTTCGTTGTGATTCAGAACGAAGATTCCGTTACAATGTTAGTAAAATCTTTAAAAAGCAGATTTGCCGCAAAGCCTGGCCATTAGTTGTGCCATTTCAGTCCTCTATATTTATGGCGCATGGGTCCATCTTCTGAGGCACTGGTTCGTATCCAGTACTAGTCTCATTTTTGACTCTGCGGTATTCCTTGCTTATTTTCAGCCCTGTGGATTAAATGATCTCGTATTTACATCTGCACAAACAATAGCGTCAATGAAAACTAGTTTTGTTTTTTTTACATAGGCATCACCAGTTATCAAGGCCAAGAGGCCACTCGAGGATAAGGGTTAAAGAGTGTAGAGTAGAAATTGGACAATATAGTAATCGAAACGCTCGTCCAGCTGAAACCATTATCAATAATTCCCCCCACCCTTTATCTGTGCCTAAACCTAAACCATAAACAAAGCTTCTTTCTTATCAATATGGTTGTCTTCAAGTCTAACGTAAATAAGTTCTTGATGAGCCGTTCCATATAAGTTAACAAATTTACCGAATTTTCATTACTAATGATTACTATATTGTCCAATTTCTACTGTACACTCTTTAACCATTGCCCTTGAGTGGCCTCTTGGCCTTGATAATGTGGTGATGCCTGTGTAAAAAAAATTGTTAGTAATGGAAATTCGGTAAATCTTTTAATTTATATGGAACGGCTCATCAAAAACTTGTTTATGTAAGACTTGAAGAAAACCATATTGGATTCAACTGGAAAGCCGGAAAACGGAAGACAATTCTATAGGCGTGCAGTTCTAAGAAAGAAGCTTTGCTAATGGAATCTACGTTTAGGTTTAGACACAGATAAAAAACTGGGGAAATTATTGATAGTGTTTAATTTAAACACTAGTTTAATACACAGCATGCTATATATATATATATATATATATATATATATATATATATATATATATATATATATAGGTGGGTGGTTTCAATATCTGAATGCATTTAAGCGTAGTTTTTTTTTTAAATTTTTTATTTCATTTTTTTTTTACATAGGCATCACCACATTATCAAGGCCAAGAGGCCACTCAATGATAAGGGTTAAAGAGTATACAGTAGAAATTGGACAATATAGTAATCATTAGTAATGAAAATTTGGTAAATTTGATAACTTATATGGAACGGCTTATCAAGAACTTATTTACGTTAGACTTGAACACAACCATATTGTAGTCAGCCGGAAAGCAAGAAAAACGGAAGACAATTCCACAGGCGTGCAGTTCTAAGAAAGAAGCTTTGTTCATGGAATCTACGTTTAGGTTTAGGCACAGATAAAGAGTGGGGGGAATTATTGATAGTGTTTACAGCTAGACGAGTGTTTCTTGTGAAAGTTTGGCGAGGAGGGACCATAGATTGAAGCTCAGTCGAACACTTTCCATGAAAATAACGATACATCAGAGACAAACTCGCAACATCTCTTCTGTGAGATAGAGGTTGCAAGGAGGAGAAAAGGACATCTTCTACGAGGCTATGAAGTCTATTTTGAACTCTATCAAGGCAGGACAAGTCCTTTCTAGCAGCTCCTGCCCAGATGTGGCAACAATATTCCATCCTTGGACGTACCTGGCTTTATATAGATAAAGAATAGCATCAGCAGTGAGATATTTACCGGATCGATAGATGGATCCCACCATTTTTCCAGCGGCCTTGGCAACAGATTTGTTCCATTTAAGATCAGGAGTAATGATCAAGCCCAGAAGCTTGTCAAAACTTGAGGCCTCCTGAAGACGAGAGCCATTCATTTCAATTGATGCCAGATGTGGATCAGAATGTTGATGATGTAAAGAGAGAAGCTTGGTTTTAGATGCATTAAAAGTAACCAGCCACTCCTTTCCCCATTGTACTACGTCCTCAAGATCAGAGGAGAGAGAATTGGAGAGAACTTGGTCGTTTACTGTCTTAGATGTGCTACCATAAATGGTAGTGTCGTCAGCATAAATGTCTACAAATGATGTAAGGATGTGATTTGGAAGATCATTAATGTAGATCAGGAAAAGAGTTGGACCCAGGATGGACCCCTGAGGGACACCGGCATTAATACTGTGAGCTTCTGATTTTTGCCCCTAAACTCTTATGAACCTATCAGAAAGAAATGATTTAATAATTGAGAAGACTTTTCCAGCTATACCATAGCTAGCGATCTTATGAAGTAAACCTTTATGCCATACCCTATCAAAGGCCTTAGATATGTCAAGAGCAATTGCCCTAGAAAGATTGCCACCGTCGAGAGATTTGCTAATCCTATGCGATATAACTGTAAGCACATCTGCTGTAGATCTAGCAGAACGGAAACCATATTGAGTGTCACTAAGAAGGTTATTTTTGTTGAGATGGTTGCTTACTTCTGTATTTAACACAGATTCTAGCAACTTACTCATGACGCATAGGAGACTTATTGGCCTGTACTGAGAGGGGGATGAGCGATCACCTTAATTCTTAAATACAGGGCATACTGATGAAATTTTCCAGGGAGATGGGAAACTATTCTCCTTAAGACAACGGTTAAACAGTTTTGTAAGTATGGGCGTTAGTTCAGGTTGAAGTTTTTTGAGTACTATAATTGGAATACCGTCAGGGCCAGTTGCTTTACTGGAATCAAGGTTTTTGATTAGCTTGGCAACATCACGTACAGATATACGTATATTACATAGCGTGTTTTCTGATACAGGAGGAATTATTGGGGGTTGGCAGCCTTGGTCGCAAAGGGTAGAATTAGCTGCAAAGTTATTGACAAAGAGTTTGGCTTTGTCTGATGCTGACGAGATTACCTCAGGTCCATTGATAATAGTTGGGATGGAGCACACACTTCTGTTCAGGATTCTGTTTGCTATTTGCCAAAACTGGTGGGAACCAAGCCGCTGCTCAGCTACTTTAGACTTAACAGATTGAGCATACAACTCTCTTGCGTTCTTTATTACTTTCTTACAATGGTTGCTGGCAGTCCTGAAAGCGGCTTTAGTTTCCATACATCTATTACGTTTGAAGCAGTGGAAAAAGTGATTTCTGTGCGTAATGGCAGCAGCACATTCTGGAGAGAACCATGGCTGGCTGTTAGGTTTTTGCTGAAACTTTTTAGAGGGTATGAAACGGTCAATACCTACAATTAACCATTCCGTCAGGTCTAATACTATAGAGGACACATCCATTTTAAGCATGGAATGCAGAGGTAGATCAGATATAAATGTACGGAAGCTATCCCAGTCAGCCTTAATGTATCGATATACTGTACGATGGAGAGGTACGTCTGGGGACTTATTACATTTCATTTTTATCTTAATTGATACAACAGAGTGGTCGGAAGATCAAAGAGGCGACAGAACAGAAACGGAACATAGTTCAGGGCAAGTTGTGAAAAAAAGGTCTAGTAGGCTCGCATACTGGCCGTCATTGTCGAGCACACGGGTGGGTTCCTGAACAATTTGAGTGAGGTCATAGACAATGGAGAAATCATGACAGAACCTTCCCTCATCATCGGTCTTGTTTGAGTGGGTCAACCATTCGACGTTGTGAACATTGAAGTCTCCACATACGTGAATGTTAGCTGAAGGATAAGCAGATAGGACTTGGTCAATTTTCTCAGATATGCTTTGAAAGATAGTAACTCCGCTGTCGTGGGGGCGATAGAGAGTAAATATAAATGCAGTAGTGTGAGCTAAAGCAACCCGGAAGCACATATAGGGTAAGTTAGGATCTTCCCTGGAGATGTCCCTACCACATGGAAAGCTATCTTTAATATAGGCACATATTCCATGCCCATGGCGATCTTGGGGGTCAGATTTAGAAGTTAAGTTAGAGTATCCTGTAATTACAAACTCTTCTAGGGAAATAGCCTGTCCAATGCCAGTTTCACTTAAAAATAAAAGGTCTGGTTTAGTCTCCTGTAATTGGGTTTCAACCTCTGGAAGGTTAGAACGTATACCCCTGATGTTGGAGAAGGAGACATGGTAGTAGGGGTCTACGTTGGAAGTTGGAGAACCGGGTTTAATCGTGTATTTTTTCTTGAAACTTGTCATGATGAAATTTTGGAATTTGTGGACTAGGTCGTCAGATTTACTTAGAGCAGGACAGAGAGGGGAAACTAAGAGAGGAAAAGAAACGAAGAATTTTTTTTTTGTAGCTAATGTTAAGGTAAAGCCGTAACAATAACCCACTAGTATGGCATCGAGAGGCCCAACCAGAAGCTACTGCATGGTCCAGAATCCATTCAACAAATGGCAATACAGCAGCCCCAGTACTTTGCACCTGCTGATAGGACAGCCTCCTTAGTGGTTAATCCAAGGTTCGGGTCCCTGACTATCAGGCGGATAACGTCAGCCCAGACAAAACGTTTACCTCCAGCACCCTTAGCTACAAGGATAGACATAGAAACAGAAAATTTCCGCCATCTCTGCCAACTGTTCGCGCAAAATACTGCCAACCTAGAAAACAGCTTTTTCTTCTCCCTTTGTCAGAAAAATCACTCATTAAAAAATGAGGACTGAGGGACAAATAAGAAGAAGCGAGAGTAACAGGAGCTGCCGATAACGCATCCACAATGCGTTTTCTACTCTCCATTTAAAAAAAAATCATTAAGTATTGTACTTAATAAAAGTCCAACAGACGTGTTTAAGGGAAAGTACGGTGATAGATTCCCCTCTCACGAACTAAAAATGAGTACAATTACGTATTCTATTTTTGCATTCAACTCGGTAGATAAATAAACATTTATGGACGAGAAAAAAAGCTAGCATTTAATACAACAGAAATACATAAATTAAATACTGAAATAAAATGTAGTTATTAATATTTGAATCTAGAAATAAAAAGTTCGAATTAGTATTTAAATCACTTATCTCAAAAACACTTCCGTCTCCAAAATGCAAACTAGTGAAGAATTTAACTTTTAATAGCGTTCAGAAGATTTTTTTAAAATTAACCGTTAAAAGAAAAGCGTGATTTTATTCTGAACTTAAACTAGTCACGTTTTAAGAAACTTACGATATAAAAGAAAAGAGGATGGGGGGGGGGTTCTTCCGAAGTTAGTTGGTGACGTTATAAGTAATTGCGAGATAAGGTTAGTTTAGTAACGAGCCCAACCCAATTTATCTGATACTAGCAGGGGTTACCCGGCGTTGCCTGGGTGATCGGCCCCCTTCCCACTCCGAGGGGTAACAAAAATGTCACCCCTCTGGATTTACATGCTTGGTGTCGGCCTCCCCCCTTCAGGGAGAGATAATCTCCAAGCCCACCTTCAGGGAGGAGGGTACCTGGAGGCTTCTCCCCCCCCAAGAAAAAGTCACCTCCTCCTGGCCTCTTAACCCCCCACCCTTGGGGGGGACACCGGCTCCCTCCTTTGGGGGGAGAAACTGCCAAGCTCCCCCCTTTCGGGTGAGAAAATGCCAGGCTTCCCCTTTTGGTGGGGGGGATGGTGGCGTGGCCTTCGTTATAAAGATGGCCGGCCAGCTGAAAAAATGACGTCATCGCCGAGGTCCCAACAAGCAAGATATGTGGAACTCTTAGACTGTCAATAATGAACAGTAATTTTTACAGACAGCGTTACAAAACTTCAAAATTGGATTGAAATAAAGAACACGATGATTTATACTGAAACTCATCTAATATTAATAATAAAAAAATAATTTAAAAAAACACAAGTTGTTTGTTTAAGTATTATAAGCAATTGAATATTTCGTTGTATTATAGATTTTAAAGATTAGAATGCGTTCTTTAATTACTTATAAATTACATTTTAAAAAAGTGAAGGAACACGATTTGATTTGTAGTAAACTTGAAGTTTATTTAATATGATTAAATGAAAATTATGCATGTAAGATTATGAATATTTGCTAAGGAGTAACACCAAAACTCATTTGACTGTACATAATTTAGTCCTTTTAACTAGTAGATTATCCTTCAATGCATCTTTCTACAAACACCGAAAGCTTATTGTCATTTAGTGAAGTGTTTCGAGACAGAAACAATAGATTTATTGTAACGACTAATGATAATTTTGTTTACCTAAATTTAATAAATAATGTCCTGCACTCTCATCTACCCCGTAGAATTCAATGATTTTTACTTTGGATATTTTTAACATGGTATATATATATATATATATATATATATATATATATATATATATATATATATATATATATATATGTGTGTGTGTGTGTGTGTGTGTGTATTAGTTTAATATTTTTGGAAAACGGATTCTAGCAGAGTGCTCTATTATAAGTAAAAATTCCAAAACAAGAGCGCTTAATTATATTTTCATTTACAGAAAGTTTAGATGAGATAAGTCATCGGTACCGTCGGTTTCAAACCTGATAATAGAGGACCGTTTTAGATACCCATATCAAGCATCCTTCAGCCGATACTCATTTCTTTTTTTCATGTATTTTTTCTCCAGATCTAATGTTGCATCTAAGAGATCTACTTATGAATTTGTCGTTATAGTAATCTTGAAAACTAGCTTTTTGAAAAACTTAACTAAATCTTTCCTAAGATGAGTATTGGCTGAAGAGAGGTTTATATGGGTATTTAAAACGGTCCCCTATTATCAAGTTTGAAACCGACGGTACCAATGACTTATCTGATCTAAACATTTTGTCTGTACCCAGCTTAAATGCTATATAGGTAGTTTCTAGAAATACTAAGTTATGTAAGTATATTTTCGATTCCATCAGCGAGTTTAGTGGGGTCACAAAAGGTTGGGTTTGACACACGTCGAACTTAGTCACCTTTAATGACCTAGGTTAGATTTACCGGAAATTAGGGGTAACGGGAATTGTGGTCGTAGGCTTCCGGTTGACGGACATATGGGCTGAGAGTTGGTTTGGGGCTGCAGAGAATGCGGACGGAGAGATTAGGGTCTCTCCGCTACAACCAGGTTTTGAGATGATAGGCTTGCCATTAATAAAAGAATTGAAGCTTCAAATCCATCTGCATGTTATTGCGTAGAGAAATGTACACAGACACACAGACAGACAGACACTTTCAATTTTATATATAAAGGCATGAGAGAAATATATGATGAAAATAATATTGAATAAATTATAGTATTTATCGACCCATCAAATACAAAGAATCATTTTAATGAAACCATTATTTATGAATTTGCCAAGATCGACTATTTTCGTCAGAAGATAAGCAAATACATTGAATTTAAAAATATAAACATTCAAAATATATAAGAAAAGTTTTTATGAAAAATTATAGGCAATTTCAACAGAAATAAAACAAAGTGAAGTCAATTTCTTCAGTCATTCAACGAATAAATTCATGAAACAATTATTGGTGAAGTCAAACAGAAGAAGATCTCAAGAGTAAACAATCTAAGTGCGAGCTGCAACATAAACATTTGAGTGTGTATGGATTATTTAAAACTCCAAAAAGTTGATAAGTTCTGTGTAATTGTATTCCGCAAGGTCTAAAGTTCATCAATAATGCAATCCGATGAGAGATTGGGGCATAATGAAATCCAAACACTTATCTCAAAACAAAATGAAAGTCAGAGTATCTATCTATCTATCTATCTATATATATATATATATATATATATATATATATATATATATGTGTGTGTGTGTGTGTCTGTGTGTGCGTGTGTGTGTGTATACACGTGTCCATACATAACTAGTTTATAAGTAAAATAAAACACACACACACATATTGAGTAAAACATTCATACTTTTGAATTAAAAATCAGTTTCAAAAAGAAAAACAAACAAAATCAACTAGATTGTACGATCGTTTCAGAAACGATATTCATGTTATTTAAATTGACAATAAATATTGAACAATAAATATTAAAAAATAAATATTAAACAATAATTTGACAAAAGTTTGGTCCTTTAACAAGAAAAGTCTCCTCATCAGTAAAAATAGAGGGGAGCAGTTAAAGACATCAAAATAAAACTACCATTTTAGTCGTGAGTAAGACAGATATTGCTTTTTTATCTGCATTATAAAATCTGTTTCAATTTGAGTCAGTCAATTTTTGGCATACTATTATATGTTAAAATTAGAAGAGAAAATATAACAGCATGCCAAAAGATAGACTGACTCAAATTGAGACAGATTTTATAATGGAGATAGAAAAAGGAATAATCTGCCTTACATACGATTAAATGTTTTATTTTGGTGTCTTTAACCATTTTCTTCGAGCGCTAGCTTCTTCTGTTTGACTTCACCAATAATTGTTTCATGAATTTATTCGTTGAATGACTGAATAAATTCGTCAGGAGCAATGGTGTTGTTTTTAACGAGGCTTTTTGTCTGTGGTCTTTTTATATGCAATTAATTTTATTTTGTTTTCTTTTAGTTATTGGTTTAATTCTTTTTATTCATTTTGATTTAAGTCGTCTGTTAGGGGGAGGGGAAGAGTAGTGAAGAGTGTAGTGAATCACGTGGAACCGACTTGAATCTCTCCTTCATAGTTTTTACCTCATTCGTTATTTGTGTGAATCAAAAAAGAATCCTTTTCGTTATACTGAAATAAAAGAATAACATAAACATATAACATAAATACAGCAAACAATAATAAAACTCGCATTGAAATAAATAAAGTTTTATTTTGGTGTTACATGAATACTGTGTAATTGTAAGTGTTGAAATGTCTTATAATATAGAAAGTGATGGTGTCTAAGTGGTTAACGACACGAACTGACAACTTGAGCGTGCCAAGTTTGATCCAGCTCGTTTCACACTTTCACTTAATATGTTGGCAACCTTCATGTGGTTCCTGCTAAAATGTCTTATTTATAATATGGGAGGTGACGGTCATCAAGTGATTAACAACACGATCTGACGGCGTCGTTGTGCCGATCTTGCCAATATTTATCTAGTCCCTTCTATAAGTACCGGATGTATTTCTAGAACGAATTCTAACTAGAAAATCATCGGGAAACCAATACCAACAACAGAATCATACGACATACAAAATGAATGAATTCATAAATAGTTGTCATCTCTCGATCTGCGTCACTGTACAAGGCATGATGTCAATCAATATTGTAAACAAGAAATTCCCTCCTTTGTCTGATTTTCCGGATTTTCTTCGTCCGATTGTCTCACGTATCGTGAAAATGGTTTGTGAATCAGAAAGTAACAACACATTGTTACAGTGAATGTAAAGATGATGAAGAGTGCACAAATGATGATGACCGATAGATAAAAAACGGCAGGGCTCATCTCAACAGGATTGTCGTCTGCAAAAAAAGAAAAACAAAGATGAACAATATTGATATTAGGGATTGGATGAATAATCCGACTTGGAATCGGGAATCAACAAAATCGAAAATTTTTGGGTTATCGGAAACCATATTGAAACTGATACCGATTTCGATTTTAGTTTTCATTTTCCGATGCAACAATAAATCATTTTTGTTGCTTTTATTTGTTATTTTTGTTAAACAATATTTTTTATTGTACATATTAATGATGAAATGATAAAAAAATATTTTTTCATTTTACATATTTATGATTAAATGCTAAAAATATATTTTTCATTGTACATATTAAGGGTGAAATAATAAAAAAAATATTTTTATTGTACATATTAATGATAAAATGATTAAAAATGTTTTTATTGTACATATTTATGATGAAATGATAAAAAATATTGTTCATCGTACATATTGATGATGAAATAATAAAAAATATTTTTCATTGTACATATTAATGATGAAATGATAGAAATGATTTTTCATTGTACATATTAATGATGAAATGATAAAAAAATAATTTTCATTGTACATATTAATGATGAAATTATAAAAATCATTTTTCATTGTACATATTAAGATGAAATGATAAAAATTATTTTTCATTATACATATTAATGATGAAATAATCAAAAATGTTAATCATTGTACATATTAAGGATAAAATGATAAAAAATGTTTTTTCATTGTACATATTAATGATGAAATAATAAAAATTATTTTTCATTGTACACATTAATGATGAAATGATAACAAAAATAATTTTCATTATACATATTAATGATGAAATGATAGAAAATGTTTTTCATTGTACATATTAAGGATGAAATGATAAAAAAATGTTCATTGTACATATTAATGATGAAATAATAAACAATATTTTTCATTATACATATATTTGATGAAATGATAAAAATATTTTTTCGATTGTACATACTAATGATGAAATGATAAGAAATGTTTTTTCATTGTACATATTTATGATGAAATGAAGAAAATATGGTTTCATTGTACATATTAATGATGAAAAGTTAAAAAATGCTTTTCATTGTACATATTAATGATGAAATAATAAATATTACGTTTTCATTGTACATATTAATGAATAAATGATAAAAAATATGTTTTCATTGTACATATTAATGATGAAATGATAAAAAATATTGTGTTCTTGTGCATATAAATGATGCAAAAAATTAAATATATTTTTCATTGTATATTTTAATGAGGACATGATAAAAAATTATTTTACATTGCACATAGTAATGGTGAAATGATAAAAATTATTTATTCATTGTACATATAAATGATGAAACACTAAAAATTATTTTTCATTCTACATATTAATGATGAAATGATAAAAAATATTGTTCATCGTACATATTGATGATGAAATAATAAAAAATATTTTTCATTGTACATATTAATGATGAAATGATAGAAATGATTTTTCATTGTACATATTAATGATGAAATGATAAAAAATAGTTTGTATTGTACATATTAATGATGAAATGATAAAAATTATTTTTTATTGTACATATTGATGATAAAATGATAAAAAAATTGTCATTGTACATATTAATGACGAAATTATGAAAAAATATTTTGTATTGTACGTATTGATGATGAAATGATAACAATTATTTTTTTATTGTACATATTGATGATAAAATGATAAAAAAAATTTTCATTGTACATATTAATGATGAAATTATGAAAAAATATTTTGTTATTGTACATATTAATGATGAAATTATAAAAATTATTTTTTATTGTACATATTGATGATAAAATGATAAAAAAAATTTTCATTGTACATATTAATGATGAAATTATGAAGAAATATTTTGTATTGTACATATTAATAATGAAATGATAAAAATTATTTTTTATTGTACATATTGATGATAAAATGATAAAAATTAGTTTTCATTGTACATATTGATGATAAAATAATAAAAAAAATTTTCATTGTACATATTAATGATGAAATTATGAAAAAATATTTTGTATTGTACATATTTATGATGAAATGATAAAAATTATTTTTATTGTACATATTGATGATAAAATAATAAAAAAAATTTTCATTGTACATATTAATGATGAAATTATGAAAAAATATTTTGTATTGTACATATTTATGATGAAATGATAAAAATTATTTTTATTGTACATATTGATGATAAAATGATAAAAAAATTTTCATTGTACATATTAATGATGAAATTATGAAAAAATATTTTGTATTGTACATATTAATGAAATGATAAAAATATGTTCATTTTAGATTACCAGTAAAACTTAAATATTTAGATCACAGCGCAAATGTATCTTTTTGTTTGTAGAAAATATATTCAGAGATTACATGAGTTTTACGGAAATCTAACCTCATTCATAAAAACAACTTCATATTGTGAATTTTTGAAAAAGGAATCAGAATCGGAATCGGTAATTTTATTAGGATCGTAAATTTAACGCAGAATCGGTAATTGTACCAGAATCGGCAAAATATTCGAATCGTCCCGCCACATTGATATACATTCATTTTAAGAAAACACACCTCCTTTCTTTAGAAGATGAGACCCTCGGCAGTAGTTCTGTTTTTACTTGTCTCGTCACGAGTGTAAAGTTTGATACAAGATCGGTTTTAATGTTAGAAAAATTAATCTCCTCTATGTCAGCACTTTAGACTGAGACAACCATAAAAATTACCTCAGTATCGAATGATTTTTCCTTCACTGGCCGCAGACAAAAGAGATTAAGTGTAGTATCAGAACAGATTCTACACTGTGATCTTAGCAAAAACGCCAAGTAATTTTTAGACAATCGTAGCGTTATAATAATAAATGACAAAACAAAAAACAGAGAAGTAAATGATAAGACAAAAAATAGGAAGAGAAACAACTACATGGAAGTTTCATAAAAAGGACAAAAGATGAGAATAACCAAAACACTTTTAAATGGATGCGAAAAGAACACATAAGCCGAGAAACTTAATCCATGATAATCGCAACACAAGATAACTAGATAAGAACCGACCACAGAAAAACCAAAGATCGATAAAACACAAGAAAACAGTAAATGCAGACTTTGTAGATAAAGAGACGAAATGATAAGCCGTATAGTAGTGAATGCAGAAGACTAGCCCAAAAGGACAAGGACAGACACGACCATGTGGGAAGGGCAGTACACTGGGAATTATGCAAAAAAGAAGACCAGATGTCGTAACAATTAACAAGAAAGAAAACCCCTGTCAAATCATAGACTTTACTGTTCTAGCTGACCACAGGGAGAATATCAAAGAAAAGGGGAAACGGAGCAAACACATCCATCTAGCCAGAGGGTTGAAAGGGATATAGAAAATGAAGAAAATCAAAATAATACATATAATGGTAGGAGCACTAGAAACAATCCCGAAATACTTTGAAAAGAGAATAAGATAAGTTGGAATCGAAGGAATGACTGCAAAAATACAACGGACAACAATAATGAAAACAGCTGAAATATTAAGGAATGTCCTTGAATGTGGAGACTAACACACACGAACCACAAGTGTAGTCCAAACAAACTGCTACAGAGACAAAACACTACATTGAAATGATAAAAAATATTTTTCATTGTAGACACACACACATTCAGCTTTATATATATATATATATATATATATATATATATATATATATATATATATATATATATATATAATTGAAAATACAGATAAACCTACAACGAGAATAAAACAACATATCATGGTTCGTAAATAATGATGAAATATTGAAACAATGATGCTACCAGCAGCGACAATCGCCAATACGATTTCGAATCTGTACGTAAATAATTCTCAGCACCAACCGTGAAAAGCTTAAATATACGTACAAAAATCGTAATGTCGACTCGTTGCATTGCATCACTACAATATTTCGTCATTGTTAAGAATAAAAAAATAATAAATTTATAAAATTTATAATTATAGAAAGAACTTTTTCCAAGGTCGTCAACGACTTTCTTATGAACAGTGCGATTTTTTTTCTCACACTAATTAAAATAAATCAAGAGAAATTGTCATTTGAAAATACACCAGGAAAGATGCGTTTTTTTTTGTTGTTTTTTTTTCGGTTCATGGAGAATCCATCATTTGACGATTTGTAAATTTTCTTGAAGAAAAACTTTTCTGTACTTTCACCTAACAATTTACGGTTTTAATATAAATAACTTGTCCTTTCTGATATAATGGGAACTTATGTTTACGAAGCAAAACAAAAAACTATTTACTGCCAATTTTCTTTAAAGAATAAGAAAAAAAAATGTAAAAAAAAGTATACTTTCACTTAGCAACTTACAATTAAAAAAAGATTCATTTTTCTTTAAAAAAAACTTTATTGATAAAAGAATTACAAAAAAAAAAAAAAAAAAAATGATGCTTACGCATTTATTGAACCGAGCTGAAATAATAACGTTAGAAAGCCATTTTTAGCATGGGGAGAAGAGAGTGTTTTAACTATTCTGTGCTTTCACATAACAATTTCAGAAAAGATATCACAAAACTTAAATTTAACTTAACAATACTATTTAAAAACTAGCGCGGTTCAATGAGTACATAAGCACCAAGAAAATAATAAAATTAAATAAACAACAAAATGCAATTTTTTCAGAAGAAAATAAAAGAAATATACATTCCGTAAATTTACAGTAAGTTTTTGTTATTTTTTATTGATTACATTTCTATTATTTTCCGATTTGTATGTTTTGAAATTCTTCTGCGTCTGTTACTTGCTCGGCTTAATTCGGTGATTGCCAGTCGATGCCGAACCATAAATTGCGAGGATCCGGGTCAAATTCTGCAAGAGTATCAATTTATGTGTGTGCGTGTGTGTGTATGTGTGCGCGCGTGTGTGTGTGTGTATGTGCGTGTGTGTGTGTATGCGTGCGTGTAATTAATTATTTTTTTGTGATGTGGGGCATTTTTTCTGTTTTTTTGTACATTTTTTGACAAAAATGATATGTATTATTTTTGTATGTATATATATATATATATATATATATATATATATATAATGTATAATGAATATATATATATATATATATATATATATATAAGTAAAGAACAAACATATAATACATTGGCCTCCCAAACGAGGAGGCAATGCATGGGAGTATGATATAACAATAAATGAACATAGAAACCACTAGGTAGTATGCGTTGGAATAGTATCATTACAGCAGAACATATACTATACTACGCAAAGGAGGAGGTAATGCATAGGAATATGGTATCATGATAATAGAACGTTTACTCTAAAAGCACACAGAAGAGAGTAATCCATATACGATAGTATCATAACGAAATAACTGTTATCACCATGTGAGGCATGGGAGGATCGTAACATGACAACAGAACAAGTATTACACTTCATCTTCGAAAAAAGGAGAAGTATATTCCTGGGAGGATGATATAAAAAGATATTATACTACACACTAGGTGTGTCAGAAACTAACCTTACGAATGCATGATATATATTGAATAATTCGACCCCCTGTCTTTCCAAGCTTATAACTACTCGAAAAATGTAATTCAAACCCTAGTTTTTCTTTAAATTAAAAGAGCAAGGACCAAGGTTTCATTTAAAATAAATAAATAAATAAATAAATAAATAAATAACGTGGCTTAAAGAAAGGTTTTAAACTTCGGACTTCACAGGTAAATTTCTAAAAAACACTATTTTTTGTTTTAAATTTGATTATTTATTGATCTTTTATCTTCAATTTGTGGTATATAAAACTTTGGTAAGTAAATTATTTACTTTTTAATAGACATTTCAAAATGGAGGGGGCGTGAATTAATTCGAACCCCTGTCCTTCCAAGCTTATAACTACTCAGAAAATGTAATTCAAACCCTAATTTTTTTTTCAATTAAAGGAGCAAGGACCAAGGTTTCATTTAAAAAAAATAATAATAAAAAAACGTGGTTAAAAAAAATAATAAAAAACGTGGTTAAAAAAAATAATAAAAAAAACGTGGTTAAAAAAAATAATAAAAAAACGTGGTAAAAAAAGTTTTTAAACTTCGGACTTTACAGGTTTTACTTTTTTTTGTTTTAAATTTGAATATATTATTTATTGATCTTTTATCTTCAATTTGTGATATATAAAACTTTGGTAAGTAAATTAAATATTTGAATTAAAAAAAAAACGTTTGTCTAAAATAGTATATTCAGTTTATTGGAAAGAGCATAAAATTTCACATTGACGCTGAAAGTATCGTAAAAATTGAATCAATAGAAAAATTTTGATAGATTTTTAAAATTTAAAAATTTTAAAATACTTAGCTCGTAAAATTCAATTGATTTCATTACTGTTAAAAAAAAAAAAATATTTCTATTACTTTTTATACAACTTTAATAGTTTATTTTTGGAAGTATAATCCATAAAGAAAATAAACACCCCACTGTTAAAAGAGAAATTACAAGTTTTTTATATATTTTATTCGCAGTTTCGTGTTAGGGGTGTCAAAATTCCCTCAAAATTCTGATACATCTAATTACACACTCCTTGAATTTAGCATTGGAAATAATACATAAGTCTGAATAGTATCGTAAATTGAGTATTAAAATATAGTTGTAGCTTCGGTTTCAGACATAGAGATTACACATTTCAATGCTTAATAGTTTAAGTCGCTTCGTTCTGATAAACTAACTTATAATGGCGTTCATCAATAATGATGAGACGAAGTAAAATGGAGAAGTGCTGCTCAGTTCAGCATCTACTGCGTTAACAAGGTACAAAATCAACTTTTGAATCTAGTGGGCGATGTCATCTTCTCTTCTCTACTCCCTGTTTCTCAAAGAAGAGACGCTATCAGTCTTTCTATACTCTATCATTATTTTCATAGCAGATCTCGACTGAGCTTCAATATCCTCTACCAACCGTAAAACATTCACAGCAAAAACTCGTCTCGCTACCACAATTTTCTTTTCTTCCTCCCCGTGCCTAAACTAAACGAAATTTCCTTGAGCACGGTTTCTTAACTAGAACTGTCTTCTGCTGAACAAAATACCGCTGGTCTGCTTACCAGCTAACTACAATCTGTTATGTGCATTCATTCTTTTTTTGCGGACTGCTATACTCATCTTCATAACTGTTGTTGTTTCACCACGTTTCATTAATTCATCCCCTGTGGGGGGTTTCAGGCGATTAAGTGCGACGGGATTGAAATGCCGAGTCTTGTAACTTATTCCGTCGCGGTTAATCACTCGAAGAAGGCCAGAGGATAAATTGACCGAAACATGGTGAACCAACAACATCAGCAACAATGAAGATGAGATAACAGTCCGCAGAAAAGAATGGATGCAGAAATTATGCATCCTAATCTCAAAGGAATTTTTAAAAATAATAACAAAAAAAAGCAACACACACACAATTACACACTATATTAGTCTTTATACTTTCAAATATTTGAGCTATTGTTGCCTGTCTTGGTAGTTATTATCACAGTGTGTAACTTTCGATGTTCTTGAGTTTCGTCTTGTTGAACTCTGGAATCTTGATCGAACTCGGGAATCTGTACAGGATTTTTAACTGAACCCGCAGAATATATGATATGAAAAATCTGAAGAAGATCGGATGCTATATTGGTCGAAACATTGTGAGAATAACTCACAAGACGAGATCAGTAGTTCGAAGAATCTAAATAAGTAGAAATATCAATTCTCATCTAAAAATACCGAAAACTATATCAATTTATTGATAAAAATATTTAGTTCATCAATAGATTTTACAAGAATCCCTTAATAATTTCCCAAATGATTTAAAACTGCGTTGTTCGTTAAGATTTCCAGTTCGAGAAGTTCGAAACAGGAAACAAAAGATAATCTATCTATTATATCTATAAAAGTGAGAATATGTGTGGGAAGAGACTTCTCAACCTATATACTCAACAAATTTTTGATCTACAAATTTGAAATTTGCTGTACATAGTATTCAGACATGTAGAAAACTTATTAGTTCGTTTTTATTCGACAAAGGGGCTGCTAAGGGGTGAAAATTGAAAAAATGGCACGTGGGAGGCCACCGGAGTTTTATCTATTTTAACTGCTTCACAACTGCGTATACGCGGTCAGGAAATATGACAGATTCCTTATGTTAAGTATGAGTTGGTTTTAAAACACTTTTTACAAGTCATTTCAAGCTGGTGTAATGGTTATCGTACTTGACTTACTGTCTTTAGGTTTTGCTTTCAATCTCAGCTCGCGTATTTTTTTACTTTCAAGAAGTGAACTGTTTAGTAAAAATATGATACTCGCATGAATATACCTTAGTTTCTTTCTGCTTTTTTTTTTGTTCATTTTTTTTTTAAATAATTTGACGTTACATTTAATACCTACGGTATATCTTTTAATAATAGATAAGAAATCTGCATTAATTAAAATATAATATTTATGCGTATTATACGACCGGGCAACACCGGGCAGCCTGCTAGTTAATAATAAAAAAAAATTATAAAACTCCAAATAATATTTTTCGAATGGAAAGTTAAATTTATCACTTACCGACTTTCGTATAAACACGATCTTCCATTGTGACATTTTCAGATTCAGCGCTGAGTTCCACATCAACCACCTGCGCCATAATAACTTTAATAATAATTTATAATTTTAAAATCAATTTAGTTAAAATTTGCTTGATATACGAATACAAGCACTGAAAAAATTTAAATGATTTGTTCTCTTATAATTTTTTGTTTTATAGTTGCAAACGTTTTCTCGGATCAAAGGTCAATATTCGTATTTTAAATAAACATCAACCTTTGTACTTTCGTATAACCTTTTTTTTTTCAAATAAATCTCTAATTGTTTGTTTGAAACAAAACTTATTCTAAATTCTAAACAGTACATTTTTATTAAATATAAACACCTGATCTTAACAGGTGGCTACAATCTGCAAGTCTAAATATTCCAAATATCCTAACTTAATGAATTGCCAATTCAAATAAATGTTTATTATTTTCTCTCAGGCATTTAAGTATTTCAATTAAAAATAGAATTAGATTAGGGTTGGGCTAAAGATTGCAGTAGTCAGAATAGGATTTTATTTTATGATATTTCTAATTAGAAAGTCATTTTGGTTATATAAACATAGCCGACTTATACTTAAACACAATTATTATATCAAGTTATACTTGCTTGATATTTTGTTTTGTTGGCATTAGTTTTTCCCGATGGAATCCTGTATTCACATTAGGGACCACGTTGTGGCATTCACACTAGGGGCCACGTTGTAGTTCCTAGTGTAAATACAGCACTAGGGTTGTTGCGTCAACCATGCTATTCCCAACAAGACTCGTTCTTACAACTCCAGAAAATACGCTCCTAATTGTATGCTATGAAAATGTCTTATTGTGTAAAGAATTAATATTTCAAGTTTAAATGAAAACAGGAAAACAAAGCAAGTAATTCGCATTTTGTTTAAGATGTTAGAGACAGGCATCCACACAACACGTGCTTAATTTGCAGCAATAAAAGATAGTCCTAATTAAGTCACTGAACGCGTTATTTTTTCGTGACGGTTATAATATTGGCGACGAGGATTCAAGAAAGAAAAGAAGGAAAACCGAAAATCAGCTTATTTTAAATGGATAGCTTCCAAATAAAAATTTACCAGGGATATAATACAATTTTGTTGACATAAACAATTAATAATTGACCAAATGCTCCCAGCACACGTGAACGCTTCGTTGCAGGAAGATGTAGTATGACAGATTGCGGAATGTGCACTATACATTGTTAAGAACAAAGCGTAGTATCTGTTCTGATGTTACACTTTGCAAAAGGTGTACAATACATTTACTACAATGAACGTAGAGGTAAAAGAACACGTGTGTTTTACGCCATTGATAGGAGAAGATGAGAACTCTGCATAACGGATATCATCACCAGTCGTTGCGATGAGGACTAGTGACATCTCTATTTTAAACATCCAGAATAGGCAATCCGAGACGTGTTGGTTTAGGCAAATGATTTCTTTTGCACGATGAGTCATGAAAACATTTCTAGCAACAAATCGATTTAAATGAGTCGTTCTTTGATTTCAATAAAAAGAAAAAAATCAATTAAACATCGAGGATTATTATTTGACTCATAATGATGCTGTTAAGAGAGCATTCACAATAAAAGCGCTTTTACGGTGGATGTGCATTTAGGTTCTGTGTATGAACATTGTGTCTGGGATTTATGTCTGCTGAAAATTGGAGGTGATCGGCCTCGTAAAAGAACGAGTGTGTCGCGCCATTCATTCTGGAAAACGAGATGATTCAAGCTCTACTACAGTAATAACGGATACTAATACGAGTCGATGCGATGAGGACTCGTACTGTCTCCAGTTTAAACATCTGACAGAGTCAAGAGAAGACGTGTTGGGTTAGGCTGATAGTTCATTTTGCACGGTTAGTGTCATAAAAAAATGCAACAAATCGATTTATTCGAATGAATCATGTCGGTTTTGGTTAAGGATTCGTTTTTTGTTTCAATAAAAATAAGAATTTATCATTGGGGATTATAATCTATAATATAAATCTCACCTGTCTGTTTAAATGTATGTATTTATGTATGTATGTATTATGTACGCCTAAAATTTTCGACAAAGGCGACAGATTTTCACGATATCAGCATCGGTTTGAAGCTCAACCCTTCGGACGACAAATATCGGACAATTGGCTACAAAAATTAATTCATTTACCCTCAACTAGGTATTTTTCTACAATGAAGGGTCGCTTTTTTCGCCGATATTTTCAAAAGTTACCCCATTTTTTCTCGATTGACTAGCCTTAATTTAAACCTTCGCCACTTCTGGTTTGGAAAGGGCAAATACATCACTTTTTTTTCACATTCTTTTCCTCCTTAGCGTTACGGGTTCGCGCCTGCCTGCCTGCTACCACTTTTTTTATTTTTTTTGCTCAACACACACCTTCAAACACCCAGGCAACGCCGGACACCCAGGCTAGTTTTATTAGAACGATACAGTTAAGACAGGATTCAAAATGAAAGTGGTTTTACAATAGATGTGTTTTTAGGTTTCGTCTTTAAAGCTTTCTGGGATTTGTGTCTGCTGAGAGTTAGAAGACACTGTTTTTGTTAAGTCGAAATAGTTTCTTTTAATATTCGGATGAAAGACTTCTTTTAATATTCGGATGCTAATCGGGTAGAGTAGATGTGTAACGTGACCGTTACCTTTTAACAACGTCGTTACGTTTCAAACCTTTCGGACCGACACGTTGTCTGGTACCGTCGCAAAGGAACAAACAAAGAAAACAGGAAAGAAATAAAAAATCCGACTCGGCAGTTTTTTTTTTTTTTCAAATACAAATAAAATGCATTTATTCGTGGTTCTTCCAACAATAACGCATTTCATTATCTTTCAAAAGTCTTTCCGTGCACATGTGTTTTACAATGCTCTGCCATATAACATGTGCTTTGTAAATGTCTCTCTCCCCGCGCCACTTCACACGTCCATCTTGCCCAGCTCGCAACTTTCTTCTTTTTTCCACCACGTGATGTATTTTGCGTTATATCATCAGCAAATATACACATTTCAGACACAATATTATCAGGGAGGTCATTAATGAATATTAGAAATAATAGTGGTCCAAAGATCGCCCTCTGAGGCACTCCCACATTAATGTTATTATGTTTGGATGTACGTCCATTAATGACAACCTGGATTGCTTTCCTGTCTAATAAGGATCTAATTATATTTAGTATACGTCCAGTTATAACGTACGATTTAATTTTCATTGGCAGTCCTTCACGTCAGACTTAATTAAAGGCCTTGAATATATAAAAGGTTACAGCCTTTGCTTCACCAGCCTTATTCAGTGCATGCCATTTGCGGTTAAAGATGGCCGTTAAAATATATGCAGTGGAACGACATTGCCTAAATCCATATTATCTGCCAGAGAGAAGATTAGCCTTTGCGAGGTGGTGGACTCGTTCTTGATTGATTAATATTTCAAAACTTTTAGCGAAGAGGGGGAGGAAACTGATAGAGCGATAATCAAGAAGGCCAGTCCTTTCATGAGAATTCTTGTATACTTGTAGCACAGAGCCCAACTTCCAGCAGCTAGTAGGTAAGCAATATTCCGTCTGGCTGAAACTACTGTCAATAATTTCCCCACTCTTTATCTGTGCCTAAATCCAAACGTAGATTCCATGAGAAGAGCTTCTTTCTCAAAAGTGCACGGCTGTGGAACTCTTTTTCGTTTGCCTGTTTCCCACCTGATTACAACTTGGATGTCTTCAAGTCCAACATAAACAAATTCCTGACAAACCGCCCTCTTACGTAAGACACTCTATCAAATCTCCAATACTAATGATTACTACAATACTATCTCATTGATTACCTTATCCCTTAGTGGCCTCCGGGCCCTGATAAGTGGTGACCTCCATGTAAAAATATATATATATATATTCAGCAAGGCATTTGTTGTAGAGTTTGGTTGGAAAGTACGGGAGATAACTCAGCTTAACATTTCTGAATTTGTATAGTAGGGATGAGATCAGGCCTATATGCTTTAGAGGTGTCTGTTTTTTATGATATCGCGGACATGGGAAGGGGTGATTTTCAGATCATCAGGTGTGGCTTTAGTACATATGGGGAAATTTGGGAGAGAGTTGTTTGCTGGCTCTAAGGTGAAGTTGGGGGCGAATCGCCGAGCAAGCGGTTCCGCCTTCTCGGTTGTCGCGCATGCGACCATCTGGTTGTTGAATAATGGAGGAATTACAGTAGTGGACTATTGAGCTATCTAAATGAATTTTTTTTCATTAATATTTATATTAATTTTTTTATTTTTATTTCAATATATATACAGTATTTATATGATTGTTGCTTTCAGATGTTAATCCAATGAAACTAATGTTCAATAGTAGATAGATTATACTTTTTCATTTATCCAAACGTTATTAGTTACATATGTGCATACACGTTTCAGCTGTGATTTTATTTTAAGTCCAGCATCCCCAAGTCATATATCCGTATGTACATGATTCACTTCTAAACTAATTAACTGATCATTAAAAATTTTTAAACAAGGTATTATGGGGATAATTATGTTTAATTTTACTCCATTCAAAGGGATGGAAGGCCTTTATGAATACTATTATATATTATATATAGATATATTTTTGTGCAAGTTTTATAGTATCGACGTCAATTAATAAATCTTCCCCAAATGTCACTACGTGATTTCAAGGTGTTTAGGGGTTATAATATGAATAAAACTCACTATTTTAAAATAAGAACAAAAACGGGACCAATAAAACAAATGTGTAACGTCCAAATGTTATCAAACGTAAGATACAGTACTTTTCTACATACGTGGATTAGTTTATTTGTGTTTTAACATATCTTAAAGCGTTTTGGGGGTTCAAAGCAGAGTATCAACTCTGTTTAGTAAGAACGAAAAAAAAAATAATGCGTGCCGGAGATAACCCCTTGCTATTCGCTCAAAAATCGAAAAAAAAAAAAAAATACTCGTCAAACAACATTTCGCACGATTGATGACATTTATTAGATGTATTTCCACAAGCATTTTGTTTAATTTTCGATTTATTAAACGATAAGGGTTCTTGTGCAATGCTTATAACAACCGTGTTTGTTTTCCGTTCTAACTGAACAGAGTGGATGCTTTGTTTTGAACAAAAACACTTTAAAATAAGTAAAAACAGATAAACTTATCCGGGTTTGTATTACTGTACACATAGATTCGAAAAAGTTGTCAAAAAAACAAAAAACAAACCAAACTGGATATATTTTTCGTGTTTTTATTCAATTTAACATGTTTATTCAGCTCGAAAAGCATACAGTGTTTACCGATGTATTGGAAAATTCAAAATGGCGTCCGACACTCTCTTTAACACGGTAAGTTCAGGAAAAGATGTTATAAATAATAAACTAGACAAAATACTGTGAGAAATTCGCTCATTATATGTTACCGTGACATAGGTTGACATATATTCGGTGTTTTTTAAATAGTATTTTATCTAGTTTATTATTTATAACACTTTTTCCAAAACTTACCATGTTAAAAAGAGTGTCGGGCGCCATTTTTAATTTTCCAATACATCGGTAAACACAGTATGTTTTTCGAGCTGAATAAACATGTTACGTTGAATAAAAACAAAAAAAAATGTATCCAGTTTGGTAGAAAAGTAACTTATCTGCCCTTTGATAATATTTATTTGTTATATATTTGTTTTTTGACAACTTTTTCGAATCTATGTGTACAGTAATACAAACCCTTGACTCGTCTTGGCCTTTTGGTCAAGATCAAAGTGTAGTATCTGTTCTTCAGATGCTGCACTTCTATTTCTTGTTCTCTTTCGGTGGAGGAGAAATCCTTCACGACTGAGACAATTTTTATTTTTGTACCTTTTCTCCACGTTAAAAAACGACCCTGGTGTCTAACTCTGTCCCGTGGGGAGGCATAGTAAATAGGTACAGTAATACAAACCCACTTATCCATGTATGTAGAAAAATAATTTAACTTGTTTTTTTTTGTTTTGTTTTTTTGTAACATTTATCATTTTTTACCCTTGGTTTTGGTCTGTCAACTACAATTAAACGCATCCAATTTATTATGGTTGGGCGCGTAGCCCTTGTTTGAATGGAAACCTTGGAGAATGACCTCCTAGGATTAAATATAACTATACTACGCTACGACATAAAGTCGAAAGCATCTGCGCCATGTTCAAAATATGAGAAAATTAACCCTACATTCCACAAGGTTGGACGTCACTACTCCACTCCAATGCGATGAGGCTGGGTTGAGCATATCACTGGGTACCCATGTCTAGAATAATGATTCGCGGATTTTATAATTTATAAAACATAATTTAAAAATAAATAATTTAAAAGAAATACATTATAATATAAATACATTATAAAACGTGTTTTAAAAATTATAATAAGAAGAATAAGAATAAGAAGAAGAAGAAAAAGAAGAAGAAGAAGAAGAAGAAGAAGAAGAAGAAGAAGAAGAAGAAGAAGAAAAGGACACAGAAAAGAAGAAGAACAAAAAAAGAAAAGAGAACAAAAAAGATGCTGACCCGATGGCTAACCCTTAAAAGAAATAGTTGTCCTTTGAACTTTTGACCGGAGGCATAAAGAGGAAGGGGGTGAAATAAAGGACACGTCCGTCCGTGCCAGTGACACGTTGGAGGCAGTCCCAGTTCAGACCACAAGTACAACCGTCTATACTAAAAGAAAATTTCTTCTTTATGAATCGGGTGGACTTCAAAAATTTGACAATGGCAGATACAGAAAAGGGTAATGATTTAAATTTAATTTTTTATTGTCGAGTTTCAATATAAACAATTTTTGTTTCTCTACACAACGGCTTTGTGTCAGCACTCCCACCCCATTTTGTTTGTTCATATTTAAACTGTAAATTTATAACGGTCAAACTTTCTCCTCTCTCACATACACATACACATCAAAAAAATAATTTGCCAAACCACACAGTAATATTTATAATAATAATATATATCGAAATGCATAGACGCCGCGTAAATATCGACGACATTATTATTTTCAGAACTAGATATTTAATAGCTAAGAAAATAACGAGTGTGGTGGCTATTATGGCTGATATAAAAAAAAATGACCAGAGTTACGGATGGGGTGGGTACCTATGTTCGATGTCCATGTTGTAGCGGCCTGTGTCCGGTGAAGCATTAAAACTCGCTCAATATATGTTACCGTGACATAGGTTGACATATATTCGGCGGGTTTTAATAGTATTTTGTCTAGTTTTTTTTTTATAACAACAACTTTTCCCAAACTTACCGTGTTAAAGAGGGAGTGAGGCGAGGCGGCGCCATCTTGAATTTTCCAATACATCGGCAAACACTGTATGTTTCTCGAGCTGAATAAACATGTTACATTGAATAAAAGCACGAAAAATATATCCAGTTACGCAGAAAAGTAACTTATCTTGCCTTTGATAACATTTATTTGTGATATATTTGTTTTTTTTTTGACAACTTTTTCGAATCTATGTGTACAGACAGTAATACAAACCCACGTGTTTTTAATAAATGTTTAATTAAATATTAAATTCACAGAGGTATTTAAATTTTGTCTTGCCTTCTCACATGGCGTACAATGTAAACAGTAAAATCTTCGAAAAATGTTAAATGGTGTTCTAATTGGTAAATGTTGGTGCGTTACTTACGGAAAAAACGGTTAACTAAACTGCAAAAGCACCTATTAAGCCACATAAGTTCTATGATTGAATCCCCCTCCCGCAACAAAAAGAACGAAAAACAAAAACGTTTGGTGCTTATGTTTTTGTAAAGCGCATTAAAAACTATGTGAGACAAAAAAAAAACAAAAAACAAAGGTCCCCCAATTTGTTGTACTTTTCTTTAATCGTAAGTCATTAAAAAATGTCAGTCCATAATTTTTTGATTGATACGCCATGTGAGAAGGCAGTTTGCTGGATGAAGCAACCCATCGTTTATGCTGCAGGCAGCGCACGTGCGTAGCGTATGGAAGCTGCAAAATGGTGGAAAGTAGTTCGTGGGTTCAGGGGTTAATACCATGCAAACGGTAAATTTGCCCCAAGTTTGACTATCAGATTCGTTGTCAGCGACCCCAATTACCCATTAAAAAAACAAATTAAATGTCGGTGCGTTACTTTTTGAAAATTTGAAAATTCTATATTCCAGGAAAAAAAAACCCCAATTAAATTACCCCCCTCTCTCCAACTTGGAGTGTTTTCCTTTTCAGCATATTTTAAATTTTTCAGTAGCCAAAAAGTGCTATAAGGTATTTTTGAAAATTAGAAAATTCTATGTTGTGGAAAAAAAAAAAAATTAAAATACCCCCCTCTCCTACAACTTGGTATGCTTTTCTTTTCTTGCTTTATTTCTTTTTCATTTAATTTCAAATTTTCCGCGGAAGATTTGTACGCCATGTGAGAAGGCAGTTTGCTTGTTGAAGCCGTCGTTTATGCTACATCGCGCGCACGTGCGTAGCGTAAACGGAAGGTGGAAAATAGTTCGTGGGTTCATGCCAACGGTAAATTTGCCTCAAGTTTGACTATCAGATTCGTTGTCAGCGACCTCAATTATCTATAAAAATAACAAATTAGAATGGTCGGTGTTCTGTTGTAGCGTATCTGGATATTTACCCTTAGACTTAATTAGAATAGTAGAAAAAATTTGATAAAAAATAAATTTAATGGCTTTTAGAAAAGGAGGGAGGTTCACTTCTCGTTATAACGTTCTTAATTGCTCCCTTGCTTACTGTGTCACGTGACCGGTGAGACTTTCTGTGTGTACGTAGTTCTCGTGTCTATGTAACTTTGATAATTAATAAAAATAAATAAAATAAAAAAAGACTGACTACTGGTCCCATTTTAAAAGACGTTTAAAATATATTTCGGGGTCAGTAGGGGACATTTTTATTTATTCTTCCTTTTGATTTACCGTTTGTTGTAAATGGAATCTAAGAAATCTCACCGTGAGAAGTCGGTAAAGAGATGTACATTAAGTCAGGGAGCAAGTGAGTAGAACGTTATAGCGAGAAAGTGAACAACCACCTTCTTAAGAATTTATCTTTTATCATTTTTTTCTGCTGATATGATATCTAAGTCTATAATCTCTGATAATCAGAGGAAACGATGTTTAAAAAAAGGTGAACAAAAATGCATGTTTAGGTGGGCACTCTCTTACAAGTCCGCGAAAAAAACATTTTGGCACTCCTTGGGCGTTGAGTTCCATGGCAGCCAGCATTTAATAGCTACTTACCCTACAAAGCCTAACGCGTGCGAAGATACCATTTTTAATTTATTTATTTGCCTACGTTGGCTTATTAACTTATTTTTTAAATATAAAAAAAAGTAACTAAACCATTTATTAATAATAATTTTTAATTTACAAACATTTTTAATTTACATTTAACTTTTTACATTAGGTCCACCTCCACAATTTTCTTCGAAATGTCGACTTTTGAAGATCTTCGACTATGATGAAAAAGAAAATCTTATTTAAATTTTACAGACACAAGTAGACCTGTACTATGCACTGTAATTCACTGGCCGCCATGCTTGTGCGTACCTGTGATACACAAATCTACTTCTCTGCGACCGACGCTGCCACCACCCTCAATGAGTATATTGACAACGAATATCACAGTTAAATTTGGGGCAAATATTTTTCACCCCCCTCAATATTTTTACTCCCGAAATGAGGTAAAAGCCGTTCTTAACATGAGGAGGTTGGGGGTGTCTATTCTGAAAGCCGTTCTTAACATGAAATTACTCAAGGAAATGGAAAAAAAATTCGTAATTGTTTTTTTTACACGCATGCATATTAGTAATTTCTCGGTTGTGAAAAAAGTGATTTTTATTCATGCTAAGTAGCAATGTCAGACGGGATTATGGTATAAAGATAGGGTCCAAAAATCCTGCTTCATTCTGATTTCGGGTTACATGATACCAGTGTCGGGGGAGCCTTTGAATAAAGTGCCGAATTGTTAACGTTATTATTTCAGCATGGTAACAAAAGCACATAAGCCCCTTTTTTTCAACTCAACTCAACAGTTCAAGGATTAGAATTTTTAAAATTCAACAGTTCAAAGAATTTACGGGTTTGTATTACTGTACACATAGATTCGAAAAAGTTGTCAAAAAACAAATATATAACAAATAAATGTTATCAAAGGCAAGATAAGTTACTTTTCTACCGAACTGGATATGTTTTCAGTGTTTTTATTTAATGCAACATGTTTATTCTGCTCGAAAAACATACTGTGTTTACCGGTAAGTTTGGGAAAAGGTGCTATAAATATAAAACTTGACAAAATACTGTTAGAAACTCGCTCAATATGTATTACCGCGACATAGGTTGACATATATTCGGTGGGTTTTTAATAGTATTTTTTCTAGTTTATTATTTATAACACATTATCCCGAACTTACCGTGTTAAAGAGAGAGTCGGGCGCCATTTTGAATTTTCCAATACATCGGTAAACACTGTATGCTTTTCGAGCTGAATAAACATGTTACATTGAATAAAAACACGAAAAATATATCCACTTTCGTAGAAAAGTAACTTATCTTGCTTTTGATAACATTTATGTGTTATATATTTGTTTTTTGACAACTTTTTCGAATCTATGTGTACAGTAATACAAAGCCGAATTTACATTTGTAAAAAAATTCAACAGTTCAAAGAATTTAATTTTTTTTAAAATTCAGCAGTTCAAAGAATTTTCATTTTTCAAAATTAAACAGTTCAAAAAATTCATACTTTTAAAAATTCAACGGTTTAAAGAATTTAATTTTTTAAAGTTTCGAAGAATTTAATTTAATTTTTTACAGTTTCAAAGAATTACATATTTTTTTAAATACTTAATTCACAAAATAATATTTTTAAATTGTAACAGTTCAAACATTTACATTTCTTAAAATTTAACAAATAAAAAACTTTACATTTTTTAAATTCAACAGTTCAAAGAATTTACATTTTTTTTTTAAATTCAACAGTTGAAAGAAAAAGAAATTAAATTCACAACAGTTCAAATAATTTACATTTTTAAATTAAACATTTCAAAGAATTTTCATTTTTAAAATTCAACAGGACAAAGAAGTTAAATTTCTATAATATTCAACAGTTCAAAGAATTTACATGTTTGTAAAATTCAATAGTTCAAAGAAACATAACTTTTTTTAAAAAATGAACAGTTCATAGAATTTATTTTTAAAAATTAATCAGTTCAAATAATTTACATTTTTTTAAATTCATTGATAAAAAGAATTTAAATGTTTTTAAAGTCAACAGTTCAAATAATTAAATTATTTTTTACATTTAACAGTTCAAATAATTTTCATTTTTATAAATTTGACAGCTACAATAATTTACATCTAATTGGTATACTTGGCCTTCGGGACAAGATCAAAGTGTAGTATCTGTTCTTCAGATGCTGCACTTCTATTTCTTGTTCTCTTTCGGTGGAGGAGAAATCCTTCACGACTGAGACAATTTTTATTTTTGTACCTTTTCTCCACGTTAAAAAACGACCCTAATGTCTAACTCTGTCCCGTGGGGAGGCATAGTAAATATGTACAATAATTTACATCTAACAGTTCAAAAAGTTTACATTTTTAAAATTCCACAGGTCAAATAATTTATAAATTTCTTAAAATTCAACAGTTCAAATAATTTATATATTTATTAAAATTCAACAGTTCAAATAATTTACATTTTAAAAAGAAATAACAGTTCAAAGAATTAACATTTTCTAAAATTCAACAGTTCAAACATTTTTTTTTAAATTCAGCAGTTCAAAGAATTTAATTTAGTTTACATTTAACAGTTCAAATAATTTTCATTTTTATAAATTTAACAGTTAAACGGATTTACATTTATTAAAATTCCACAGGTCAACTTATATATTTTTTAAAATTCAACAGTTCATATAATTAACATTTTTTTTAAATTCTTACAGTTCAAATAATTTACATTTTTGTAAATTCAACAGCGTAGAGAATTTACATTTTAAAATCCAACAGTAAGAGGAGTGTTAATTTTGTACGATTCAACAGTTCGAAGAATTTAAATTTCTAAAATTCAATAGTTCAAAAACATTACATTTTTTAAAAGTCAACAGTTCAAAGAATTTGTATTATTGTTCAATATTTTACAGTTCAAATAATTTATATTGTTTAAAAAATTCAACAGATGAAATAATTTATATTTTTTATTTAAACCGTTTAAATAATTAATATTAACATACAATTTGTATTACCATATTTTTTATATAATTCAACAGTTAAAATTATTTAATTTTTTTACATTTAACAGTTCAAATTAATTACATTCAACAGTTCAATAAATTTACATTTTTTAAAATACAACAGTTAAAAAAAATCATACTTTTAAAAATGAAACGGTTTAAAGAATTTAATTTTTTAAAAATTCAACAGTTCAAAGAATTACATATTTTTTAAAATATTTAACAGCACCAAAAAGACATTTTTTTAAATTTTAACAGTTCAAAAATTTACATTTTAAAAATTTTTAAAAGTTTAAAGGATTTACAATTTTTAAATTTAACAGTTCAAAGAATTTATATTTTTTAAATTGAACATTTCAAAGAATTTTCATTTGTTTTAAATTACACAGTTCAAAGAATTTTCATTTTTAAAATTCAACGGATCAAATAATTTTTAAAATTAAACTGTTCAAAGAAATTAATTATTTTAAAATTCAACAGGTCAAAGAATTTAAATTTCTATAATATTCAGCAGTTCAAAGAATTTACAATTTTTAAAATTCAACAGTGCAAAGGAACTTAACTTTTTTTAATGAACAGTTCAAAGAATTAAATTAATTTTAAAAATTCAACAGTTCATAGAATATAATTTTTAAAAATTCATCAGTTATACAAATTTACATTTTTAAATTTATCCGTAAAAAGAATTTATGTTTTTAAAGTCAACAGTTCAAATAATTTTCATTTTTATAAATTTGACAGTTCAAATAATTTTCATTTTTATAAATTTGACAGTTCAAAAAGTTTGCATTATTTTAAATTCCACAGGTCAAATAATTTATATATTTCTTAAAATTCAACAGTACAAATTATTTACATTTTTAAAAATATTAACAGTTCAAAGAATGAACATTTTTTTAAAAATTCAACCGTTCAAATAATTTTTTTTAATTCAACAGTTCAAAGAATTTAATTTTTTTTAAATTCAACAGTTCAGAGAATTTATTTTTTTTAAATTCAACAGTTCAAAGAATTAAATTATTCTAATTTTAACAATCGAATTAATTTAATTTATTTTACATTTAACTGTTCAAATAATTTTCATTTTTATAAATTTAACAGTTTCACAAATTTACATTTTTTTAATTTCACAGGTAAAATAATTTATATTTTGTAAAATTTAACAGTTCAAATAACTTGTAAAAACTCGACAGTTCAAATAATTTTTTAAAATTTAACAGTTCAAATAAATTTTTAAAATTCAACAGTTCAAAGAATTTAATTTTTAAAAATTCAACAGTACAAAGAATTTAAATTTTTTAAATTCAACAGTTCAAAGAATTTTATTTTTTTTTAAATTATAAAGTTTAAAGAATTGAATATTTTTTAAATTCAACAGTTCAAAGAATTTAATTTTCTTAAAATTCTACAGTTCAAAGAATTTAATTGTTTAAAATTCTACAGTTCAAAGAATTTAATTTTTTAAAATTATAAAGTTCAAAAAATCTAATTTTGTTTAAATTATAAAGTTCAAAGAATTTAATTTTTTTAAATTATAAAGTTCAAAGAATTTAATTTTCTTAAAATTAAACAGTTGAAGAAGTTTTTTTAATTCAACAATTCAAAGAATTTAATTTAGTTTACATTTAACAGTTCAAATAATTTTCATTTTTATAAATTTGACAGTTCAACGAATTTACATTTTTTTAAAATTTCACAGGTAAAATAATTTATACATTTTTTAAAATTCAACAGTTCATATAATTAACATTTTTTTAAAATTGTAACAGTTCAAATAATTTACATTTTATAAAATTCAACAGCGTAGAGAATTTACATTTTTTAAACTGCATCAGGTCAAAGAATTTACATTTTAAAAATGTTAAAATTCAAATAATTAAAATTTTGTAAAAGTCAAAAGTAAAGAGAATTTACATTTTTTTAAATTCAACATTTAAAAGAATGTACATTTTTTTTTAAATTCAACAGTTCAAAGAATTTACATTTTTTAAAATCCAACAGTAAGAAGAATGTTAATTTTGTACAATTCAGCACTTCGAAGAATTAAAATTTTTTAAATTCAATAGTTCAAAAACTTTACATTTTTTTTTAATTCAACAGTTCAAAGAATTTACATTTTCAACAGATCAAATAATTTACATTTATTATTAAACCGTTCAAATAATTTATATTAACATACAATTTGTATTACCATATTATATAATTAAACAGTTCAAATAATTTAATTATTTTAAAATTTAACAGTTCAAATAATTTACATTCAACAGTTCAATAAATTTACATCTTTTAAAATTCCACAGGTCAAGTAATTGATAATTTTTTAAAATTCAACAGTTCATATATAATTTACATTTTTTTTAATTCAACACTTCAAGGAATTTACGTTTTTTAAAATTCAACTGTTCAAATAATTTACAGTTTTTAAAATTCAACAGTTTAACGAATTTACATTTTTTTAAATCCAACAGTAAAAAGAATTTTGTAAAATTCAACTGTTCAAATAATTTACATTTTTTTTAATTGAACTGTTCAAATAATGTATGTATATATATATATATATATATATATATATATATATATATATATATATATATATATATATATATATATATATATATTAATTCAACAGTTCAAATAATTTATATTTTTTTTAAATTCAACAGTCCAAAGTGTTTACATTTTTTTTAATTCAACAGTTCAAAGAATTTTTCTTTATGGGTTAGGTTCTCCGTCTACACCTATTCCCGAACTCAGAACGAGGCTGGATTTTCGAACCCCATCTTGATGTTACGTTCTCTAACAGTACGGCGCCCTTGTAAACGGGTGTACGTTTTGTGTTTTGGTTTGACGTGTCCTAAATGTGTTACTAAATGTTGATTAGTGGTTCTTCACATTCTGAACCCGTTGTTATTTTGTTGTGTGGTATATATTAACCGTTTTATGTTTGGTGATAGTCTAATGTTCATATGGGTGTGTCATATGTGTATCTTCGACATACCTTTATATTCTCTGCTCACTGAACCTGGTCCATCCAGACTTCATCTTGTTTTTGGAGGGAGCTCGAACATTTTGGACGAAAGATATTCACTCCTAAGATGATGATTGGTTTTCGTATTAGTTTTCATTTCACTTTCCAGGGTGTCGCGCAGATGAAAATGGAAAGTGAGTTTCTTTGCTTGTGGTCTTAACAGTCTACATTGAGGGACACGTAACTCCCTCCAAAGAGGGATGGAGAGACAGCCGTAAAGCTCAGCCACTCTGCTTTAATTCCAAGTTCCAACTCCAGCTAACATGATCACGTGACTCACACGTAGATCCGATCAGCTTATAAGATACTTCTGATAAACTTGTCTATGATCTAGCTTTGTCATATTTTGACAGGTTTTATGAAAATACCATAATATCCATCTCTTGTCTACCTCTCCAGTTAGATAGATCGAGATGGACAGATAGCCAGATCGATAAATAGATAAATTGCTACAAAGTTAGATAGATATATCGATATAAAATAATTTGTTCTGTTCTACATATTTCATAACATTTATACCATAACCGTCGGTTGCAGAGAAGTAGATTTGTTTATCGTGCGTACATACAAACATGAGTGCCAGTGTGCATAATACAGGACTTTATCTCGAAAACTACTTGTCTCTGCAAAATTTTAATCAGATTTTCTTATTCAGCATAGTCGAAAACCTACGAAAATCGTCATTTTAAACATGATTGTGGAGAAGGACCTAATGGAATTTTTTTTCCAAAACGTCATCTGCACATGTAAATTAGAAATGTTTGTGAATTTACAATTATTATCAATAAATGGTTTAGTTACATTTCTTTTAAATATTCTTTAAAAATAAGACAACCTAGGCAAATAAATAAATGAAAAATGTTATCCGCGCACACGTTAGGCTTTATATAGGGTGTGGCTATTAAATAAATATGCTGGTCGCCATGAAACTCAACATCCAAGGAGTACAAAAAAACAAAAAACAAAAAAAACTTACCAAACCGCAAACTCTAAATTGTAGTTGCACCCCCAACTTAGGGTTAGTGGTAGTCATATTTATTTTACAATTTCTGAGAAATAAAGCAGCAAACAAGCGACTGTTTATTCTCTGTGTGCCGTAAAGACAGTTTAAAAATATAATAATAGAAATTAAAAACAGTTTCAACAGGTTTGTAGATATTGTGTTTGATATAAATTAGTTGATGTTGTTTTAGTTGCGATTTCTCGAATAATAACTATTCTATACTTTCACCAGTTTATCTGTGTTTTCATTTACTCCGACGGCAGTTTAATGCTAGGTGTTTTTTAATGTGAAGAAAATCAGTCGAAACATTGTGAAAATAACTTCCAAGATGAGAACAATAGTCCGAATAATCCAAATAATATCATTTTTATATTATGATTAATCGCCAACCTACTTTTACAGAAAACAGCCTCGAGAATTTGGATTTGGTGCTAGTGTACGAAAAGGGCCCTAAATGTTTGGTCTCCAAAAATGGAGGTCACATGACATATGACCGGTGCAATTGCATTAATAGGTGTATCAGAATTTTTGTAGGAATTATTACACTCCTAATACGAAACTGCGAATAAAATATAAAAAAAACTCGTAATTTCTCTTTTAACAATGTTTTTTTTATTTTCTTTATGGATTATACTTCCAAAATAAACTATTAAAGTTGTTTTAAAAGTAATAGGAATATATATATATATTTTTAAACAGTAATGAAATTAATTGAATTTTACGAGCTCAGTATTTTTCAATTTTTAAACTTTAAAAATCTATCAAAGTTTTTCTATTGATTCAATTTTTACGATATTTTCAGGGTCAACGTGAATTTTTATGCTCTTTCCAATAAACCGAATATATTTTAGACAAACGTTTTTTTTTAATTCACGCCCCTCCAATTTTCAAGTGTCTATTAAAAAGTAAATAATTAATTTACTCACCAAAGTTTTATATATCACAAATTGAAGATCAAAGATCAATAAATAATATATTCTAATTTAAAAAAAACTAGTGTTTTTTTAGAAATTTACCTGTAAAGTCCGAAGTTTTAAACCTTTTTTTTTTTAAAAAAAAAACGTTGTTTGTTTTTTCTTTTGTTTTTTTTTAATGAAATCTTGGTCCTTGCTCATTCAATTGAAAAAAAATTAGGGCTTTAATTACATTTTTCGAGTAGCTATAAGCTTGGAAAGACAGGGGGTCGAATTAATTCACGCCTCCCGTTTTGAAATGTCTATTAAAAAGTAAATAATTAATTTACTCACCAAAGTGTTATATATCACAAATTGAAGATAAAAGATCAATAAATAATATATTCAAATTTAAAACAAACAAAAAAGTAGTGTGTTTTAGAAATTTACCTATAAAGTCCGAAGTTTAAAACCTTTAAAAAAAAAAACACGAATTTTTTTATTTTAAATGAAACCTTGGCCCTTGCTCATTTAATTGAAAAAAGAATTAGGGCTTGAATTATATTTTTCGAGTAGTTATAAGCTTGGAAAGACGGGTTGGAATTATTCAATATTTTTCACGAAATTTCTGACACACCTACCAGTGCAACTGACTAAGCCTACTCTTTCTTGATCTGTGCGATCTTTCAAGTCCCCCTAACGGAAAGATCCGATATTTTTTTTTAATTTCAGAAACAAGGCAATCTTTCTCTTTCTGCTTTATCTTTTGTAATTGTGGTTTTATTGATCTTAAAAGTCGAACAGAAATAAACTAAAATAAGTTCAAAAAAATGTTCGAACATTTTTTACTATAGACAACAAAACAAAAACATATGGTAAAGAAACACTGTATAGCAAATAAATGTTACCAAAGGTTAGATAAGTTTTACCTACTTGGATTTAGTGTTAACTTATTTTAAGACGTTTTTAAAGTTTGAAACATAATTAGTGTCGAGTTCCTAAGTTACAACGATAATAAGATGGCGGAAATGAACTTTCCATCTTTGGAGTCACAAAAATCTCTCACAACTCAAAAATAAAACAGAATACTGATAAATAAATGTCACCCCAACAATTATTGTGAGTGTTTCTATCAGTATCTTGTATTGTTGAGCTTTGGGCGATTTTGACTCCAACGAAAACCGTCTCTTGCCAGCCATCTTGTTGTGATTCTTACTTAGCAACTCTGCACAAATTGTGTTTTGAATTAAATAGACGTTTTAAAATAAGTTAAAAAAAAAGCTTATCCAGGTAGGTAGAAGAGTAACTTATCTTGCCTTTGGTAACATTTATTTGCTATATATTTGTTTCTTGGCTAATTTTCAGGCTGGTGATTATACTAATAAATGCCTCTCCCCTAAAACGCCGGTTCAAATAATTTTTTCAAGAAGCAATACCATTTGATACGTCTCCAGTCAGCTAATACCACGTGTACTAAATTTCCTGAAGCCAGAAATTTGGGAGCTTTTTTGTACAACTGTAAACAGTTAACAAATGAAATAATCTGAAATGATGTTTTAGCGTCGCTTCCACCTGCTGCTGTCAAGCATTTCCACACTAAAACTATACCCTAATACCCCCCTCCTACCCCACAAAATAGAATTTGTAGCTAAAATAGATGCATTTGTAGATTAGCAGTGAGTTTGGATTCTAAATCTATTTTAATGTCAGTAAAAAAGACAAGTATTTTTCTGAAACTTAAACACCAGGGAACTTTATATTTCATGATATCAAAGTGTTTATCAGGATTTAATCGCTGGGAAAGTTACAATTTTGGATTTAATTATTCTTTTAAAAATTATATAAAAATGTGTGAAGTTGAGTAATATACAAGAAGAAGAAAAAACAAGTTATTTTAAGTAATGTTTTAAATTGTTCGTTTTAAAAAGATTCTTTTACTTATTTTTGAATTTAATTTTATGTATTCAAATAAAACAAATTCGTTCTTGTTCAGGACTTGACTTATATTAAAAAAAAATCATTGAGGAAACGAAAATTGCATATACCAAAAATTACTTTAATCGATCAAATATTTAACAAGAAAATAAAATTTTATGAATAAACAAAATGGGATTGTCCCGCGTCGCTATCTTGAAGAAACAAGGGCAAATAACTCCATGGTTGAAAAACCAGCCTTGTAATGCCAACGATTTCCCATTAATCGCTTAATATCTTTAAAAATGATGTCTCTTATAAAATTTAATCAACTTATGCAATTTTTAGAACACGAGTACGTGCATCAAATATTTTTCTGTATTTTTTAAATATACGGAGACATGTGGACAACCACCAACATATTTTCATAAAATACATGATGATCGAATGGTACGGTCTATTATTTTGCCATCTCCTTAGTGACTTAGAATTAATGCAAAAAAAAAAAACATTAAAATCTTTGAAGAATTAAAATGTACGTTTATTCAAAATTTAATTGGAACTTTGCAGATTCTGTAAATTTCACTGAATGATTATTGAATACAATTTTCCCCGAATGTTGCATTTAAGAAAGTTTCAAATATAAAGCATAAATATTAATGAACTTTAAAATATTGATATACTCCTTTAATATTATATAATCTTTTAATATTTTATTATTTATTATTGTTTTTATTAGAATAATTATTTTATTATTGTTTTTATTATTTTATCATTTGATTATTCTTATTAATCTTATTTTTGTTTTTGTTATCATAATTATTTTCTATTTCAGAAATTCCGCCGAATTCCTCAGCAGTCGACCCATGTAAGGATTACACTTGACCTTTTTCTGACCTTGTTATTCGAGCTATGTTGAAGATATGTGACATCTATTCAAAAGTTAATTTCGAATCTCATTCAGACGAGAAAAAATCCAACGAATCAAAAGAGTAGTGATAATCGCTCAAAAATCGAAAATTAAACAAAATACTGATAAAAACACATCCAATAAATGTCACTAATCATGCGAAAATTTAATGTTCTATCAGTATTTGGTTTAATGTTCCATCTTTGAGCGATTATCGAGTCTCGACTATAGCTCTGAATCCACCCTTTTTTTTTTAGTTACAATTTGACAGGCTTTACACTATCTTTCATTTTTAATTTAAAAAAAAAACACTTTAAAATAAGTTAAAAGTGACAAAAAAAAACTTATCCAAGTAGGTATAACAGTAACTACTCTTTCCTTTATTAGCATTCATTTTGTGTATTTATGTTGTCACTCTGTTTTTGCTTTGTTAACTATTTGGGAAAATCACCAAAATGCCTTTCAACGTCATCACTGCGCAGCACCAACTGTTTGCTTTTTTACTACAGCAGACATGCCAGTGTCCCTGGCATCGAGAAGTCATTTTCACTGTGTAACCATTAATAACTAGCTTCCAAACATTGTAATTATAATCATATTGCATTTATTCATGAAACGATCACATATTTGCACGTGGAAAGTGCATATACTTTTTAAAGATAGGTTAGTTTAGAAAATATCTTACAGCCGTTTAACAAATGGCAAAAATCAATATTAATTCCTAATTTCTATTTATATCACTAGAAAAAATATGATATTGATCAAGATTGATTATATTTCCACTGAAATGGATTCTAAATACACTTTCTTGAAACATGTTTTGATCTGTGTCAGTTTTTTTATAACTTAGAATAATTACTTGAGGCTAAAATTTGTATTACTTGAGATATATAATATTTGATGAGTTTGTTGCCAAACACATGGATATTATTTAAACAAGCAAAAGCAACTAAAAGTTGCATATAATTTAGACCCCAATGAGAAAATAATTTCTGGGAATCGTATTATTTGGATTCATCGGACTACTGTTCTCATCTTGAGTGCCATTTTCGCAACGTTTCGGTCGAACTCGGGAATTTGGACGGAATTCCGAACAAAACCCTATATTTACTTCACGGGGGTAACATACTCTTGTTCCGTCAGCCATAAATGGATAAAAGTCTTAAGTAATTCGCAATTGTATTTTTCGTTCGCCGAACAGAAAATTTAAAAGAATGTTTAACCTTCAGAAGAATATCACTTTTCCAGTTGATTCCAAGAACTCTAACCATTGCACCATTGGATTCTAATACATTTGGAACCTTTAACCTATTTTTATTTTTATTTCTAAACATCACAATTTATTACTAATTATTATTACTATCTCTCTCTCTCTATATATATATATCTATCTATCTATCTATCTATCTATATATATATATATATATATATATATATATATATATATATATATAGTAATGTGATTGATAATTTCAAATTCAAATTAGAATTAAAAATTAAAAATCTGTTTCATCAGAAGGAACAACAACAAAGTCAATAATTTGTACGATCGTTTCGGAAACGATGTTTTTATTGTGATAGACATTAATCCACGAACAATAATTTTTACATAGAGTATTTTTTTAAACAAAGTCTCCTCATCTACAAAAGTATTGGGTGTTTTTTTTTATATGTAAAAGACACCATAAATAAAGGTAGCAATTTTTAAGTAAGGCAGATGTATCTTTTAATTGTTCGCCTTCTAAGTAAATAAAAAAATGAGCTTCGACGCGAAGCCAATATTAACCATATGTATCGCTTGAAAAAACAACAATAACAAAATCTAAATTTATAAGCGATAAAAATAAACAGTATAATTAATCTAGGGATTATGTGGTAAACATGGTCTGAGGTTCGATCCCTAAAAACAGTTGAACTATGCTGACGAGAGGTAATGACCTCGAAACACGCGTGTACGTAGATTACTGTTTTAAAAATAATAAATCAATAAATAAAAATGTCATATACGTCCAAACAAATTAAAAAGGGCGACTTTCTAAGTAAATAAAAAAATGCGAAGCCAATATTAACCGTATGTATCGCTTGAAAAAATAACAATATATATATATATATATATATATATATATATATATATATATATATATATATATATTAATAGTAATGATAATTAGTAATAAATAATATTTAAACTAAAAGTAAAAATAGGTTTATGGTTAAAAAAATTATACTAGGACCCGTGGTGTAATGGTTAGAGTACTAGAAAAAATCAATTGTAAAAGTGATATTCTTCTGAAGGCTGAATGTTTAATTCTCAATGTGAGCGACCGAAAAATATAATTGCGAATTATTTAGGACTTCTATCCGTCAAGCTAACGGAACAAGAATATGCTACCTCCTTGAAGCAAATAAAGGGTTCCATTCGAAATTCTGTCCGAACGCCCTAGTTCGACATAAACATTCCAGGGTTCGACGATAGAAAGAAAGTAAAAGGTTATATGGACCGAAACGTTGTAAAAATGACAATCAAGATGAGAACTAACTGTAGTCCGATGAATCCAAATAATACGAATAAACAATACTCATCTTAAAAATTTATAAACATCAATTTCTGGGATGTTTTTTTTTTAATTTCTTTATTGTCATTTTCCCAATGGTGACATTATTTTATTTAAATATGAATGTCAGTTAGAACACAAGCGAAGCATAATTTATTATGATCATTTCTGATGGAAAGTGTATGCTCACAATATTATAATTACCGTAGAAAGATTAATAGATTTATAATCCTGAATTTTGCTCAGGTTTTCTTTCTAAGCATGTTTGGTGGACGTACTGACTTAGCAGACGTTTTTTTTGTTATTTTTTTCTAAAGATCGGACTTTTAATCCATTCTATGAAATTAATAAAAATGCAAAAAACATTAAATTAAAAAGTTCAAATTCTACTAATTTATCTTTTAAATAAATAAATAAAAAAGTTTTGTGCTTAGAGTGAAACTTATTTTCAAAACAAAAATACAGAAAAACTCTTTTAAAAACACTTTATGATGTACGTTCCCGGAATGGAACGAATATGTTACAGTAAAAAATTCACATAAATTGGTAAAGTATTTTATTTTAATTAAGAAAATAAAATTTTATGACGAAACGAAACGCTTTGTTTTGATCCGCCATATTTTTTTGAATAAGTTCGAATGACGTTATCTCGCCTATCAAGATCAAAATCAGCTTTTTAATGGCTTCAATTTTCTAGTAAAATCGCTAAAAATCATAAAAAATTATTTTATATATATATATATATATATATATATATATATATATATATATATATATATATATATACTTGATCAGTTTACATGATTTTTAAAATATGACATCTTCGTACCGTGACGGGTATGTAAATTCCAAATATTTTTCTGCAATTTAATTTTTAAAATAGATTTCATTACATTTATCACGCCTATATTACCGTCAGGTTCACTGTTTTTCAAATCAATAATGCAAGTATACTGTAAATATAGTGGGGAGCAAAGACAGAAACACATTTTAATTTCTATACCTAATCTGCATATCTATTGTTTAAACAATTTATAATAAATTATTTGGCGTTATTCATTTGTAATTTTATTGTCTTATTTTCTTATGTAATGGATATTGATAGTAAGTAATTAAGAGGATTAAAATTTTTAAAAATAATTAATACTTTCTTAAATTATACGCATTTAATTTTCATTTAAATTGCCTTTTATTTTTAGAGGAGGTAATTTAAATAAAAATTACTTTTTTAAAAATGATATTTAGCTAATATAAGTTATCAACATAGAAAGATACTTAAGGTTGGATTAATAGCCACCGGATGACAGGAAGTTTTTGTTTATCTATTATATGAACGGCATCTGTCTGCGCGTTTGTATGTTCATATCTTCAACTAAAAGTAAAAAAATACAGAACACACCCCTACAAAGTTTATATATTCTTGATCAGCATTGCTCTGGATGTATACTATCTAAAATTTAGGAAAATTTTTTTCCATTCTCTGACGGATAATTCGGCCGCGTTTCGTCAGAAAAGGAAATCGTTTTTTTTTTTTTTTAGCGTTATGTACTGTTTTGAAAAGAAAATGTTGACTCATTCCACAAGGAAATTATTATATAAAGGAAAGTTGTATGTGTGTATGTCCATCTAGAGAGCAATGAACCGAGCATATGGGGAAAGTTAGGTAGAAGAGAAAAAAGACATGTAGAGAGACAGCGATAGAAGTTTTAATAGAAATATTATATAATTTTGCCCCGGGCAATGCCGGTTAGTCCTGCTAGTTTAATATAACTTTTAAACTGGATTATAAAAAATGTCTTTTAATCTTTTTTTTTTTACCCCAAACAAGGCATACTTCCACTTTGAACGTAAGGGGCTACTATATGGAATCGTGTCTGTGGGGATAATCTCCGACGTCTGCGCGAGATGTCTGTTCACATTACATTTAAACTTCTGTAAGTTAGGATAGCTAGGTAGCATGAAATATGGAGGGTATTCTAAAGTCTAGCAGTCCGAGAAAGAAACTATTAGAGTAAAAGGTTTTTCGGCATTTAAGGACTTGAAAAGTAAAGGGGTGGGATTTTGCTCCCTGTGGGGTTAGTTGGGAGTATTACCTTTACTAATTTCATGAACTTCCGACTTTTGGAATTTGTTTAAGTAAATTGTGTTTGAAGTATTTATTTTATTTATTTATCTTCAATTAAATATCTTTTCAGTTCGTAAGTTCCTGTCGTTGAACTGTACCATTTACATCATGTTGGCCATGGTTTTGCTTGCACTAGGGATTCTTTGGATATGGATGTTTTGTGCAAACCGTCTTCTGCCACAGAGGAGACACATGCGAGTGCAACGGGTGTATAAGATACAAGAAACAGTACCATTGCGCAAGGTGAAAGCGATTGAAGGGGATAATAATGTGTAAAGGAGGAGAAGGAGGATGAGTACCGGTGTTTCGTGAATAAATTGCAAAAATTTACGAATGGAAATAAAAAAAAAATCCATCACACATCACGACTTCTGAGTTTTGGAATCATTTATTTATTTTATCCTTCTCTCCAAAAATCATGCATCCTAAAACTTATGTAGGGTGTCAGGATGTGTTGAATAATCAATACAGTGCTTGATCGCAAATGTAAAGTACAAATTATTTATATGAAAACTATGTTTAATATTTCAGAGACGCACAATGGTTTCATTGCAGTAAATCTGTCTTTTAAAAGGGTTTTAAAATCCAAAGAAATCATCAGCTACTCACGAAATGGAAAACAAATCGATTTGTTTTTCATTTCGTGACTGATGATTTCTTTGGATTTTTAAAAAGCAGATTAACTTCAATGAAAGGATGGTACCTCTGAAATATGTAACATAGTTTTTGTATACATGCATAATTTATATATATATATATATGTGTGTGTGTGTGTGTGTAAATGTATATATATTTATATAATGTGAGATTCTCAGAAACCAACCTCTGACATGAACGCGCGTCATTACATTCCTGGCAAAAGTGCATTGAAGATGGTGGTGATTATGTAGAAAAATAAATTCTGGAGCACAAAATTATTTATGATTTTAATAGAAAATACGAGCATAAAAGGTAATATGGTTAAGTTTAAACATCGAAAAGTGTGGGACTAGTTGTCAGAACTGGAAAAGAAAAGGACAAAATATTCTGGTAAAATATAATAAATTTATAACTTAAAATATTGCAGTATTAAGAATTGATTATATAATGTTATTAATTGAATTTAAAAATATCTTTCGCGACAGTAGTGAATTAGTAGCAACAGCAGTCGCTGAGCGACGTGATTGCTATGGAAACCAGTCATAAAAACGTCGCTCACCTTCTTACATATTTTTACGATTTTGAACACCAGTAAATTCTTCTTTTGTTTTACTGAACGAAAATAAAAAAAATTTTCTACAATATAGCTGAGAAGGTGATCTATAAACTGTAATAATTGTTTGAAATTTGGTCGAAAAATGAGTGAACGGTGGAGCTTTAAAGCAGTTCTGAATGACTAAAACTGCCACTTAACCTTACATTTAAACACGGTAGAAAAATTGCTGAAAACAAATTATTAATTCTCTCATTTCCCCCCACCCACAAAAGAAATCCCACCCCCTAATTTCATATTGTTATGTGTCAATAATCATTAAAAAAAAGTTTAGTTTAAATTGTGTAAAAGTATTAAACATTTATTTTGAAACTGACAAAAAAAAAAGAAAGAAAAAAAATCAATGATTAAAACAAGTTCCATATTATGGTTTATAAAAAAAATTGTCAAAAACAAATTAATTTCCTTAGTTCTTTTCCCCGCAAAAGAAATCTTCAGTTTGATATTATTAAAATAATTCATCAGAGACGAATGTGAAAATATCAGGAGCCGAGGGATAGCTGTCTAGCGAAAACATTAGCAGTAGCCGTTAAAGCACGTAGGCAAATTAGTGTGCTCGAGCTTGCGTCATAAGAAAAGGGGAGTAAAATGCAGCAGGTGGCGAAGAGCATAAAGAAAAACGCAACCGGGTGAAATGGACGTAGTGGTGGGGTGAGCGATTATTAGACTGGTGTGGAGACGGCAAGGTTTGGTTTTATTTCATGGTAGACGAAATGATCAGTACCCCCCCCCCCAAAAAAAAAAACAAAAAAAAAAAACAAACAAGTAGGCATTGTTTGAAATGTATTGGTAATAAATTACTTTTCCTAAAACAGAACAAAAAGCCCAGTCGGATTTTTCTTTCTTTCCTTTTTGATGCTTGCTTCTTTGCGGCTGTTCCAGACGGCGTGATGGTCTGAGAGACGTTTGAAGTGTAACGAACACGGTTTGATAGTAATAGCCATAATACAATAGAACGTTCATTTCAAATTGTGCAGAAGTGTCAACGTTTTTTTTTTTCGAACTTAAAAAATTCTACTGATGAAAACAAGTTTCATATTATATCTTCATAATAGGGAAGCAATAAAAAACAAATTATTAATTTTCTAATCTCTCACCATGAGAGAAATCCTACGTCGAGTTTGATATTCTTATATGTTAAAAACCCGTTCGGTTCCAATTGTGTAGAAGTATCAAAGATTTTTTTGTTGTAACTAAAAACACATCTAATGATGAAAACCAGCTTCATATTTATTATGTGTTTATAATAGAAAATTGTCGAAAACAAATTATTAATTTCATTAACCCACCCCACCTTCAACAAAAAGAAATCCTACCGCTAGCTTGATATTTTTATATGTTAATAATAAAAATATTTGGATCAAATTGTGTAGAAGTATAAAGGATTTTTTCAAACTAAGTTTTAACAAGTGAACGAAATATAATATAATCTATGACAAAAGAGTATAATCACTGTCTTTATAAACAAATCACGGAAGAGATTAAGTAGTGGGAAACGATAACATTAGTATTCCGTAAGGGAAAGTGGATTTTGAACTGTAGTTAACTTTCTTACATAGTCTTTTCTCGGTTTGTTTATAAAGATGTCGACTATATTTTCCAATGTAATTTAAGGCGTTTTAAGTGTACAAAACAATTGGTGTAATGCTGGAATTGTTGCTGTCGATTTAGTATTTGGAATTTTGTTTTGGTGGGGGGGTGTTTAAGAAAAGATAAGTTGTTAGTTAATAATGGTGACAAGCATTTCAATGTAAATAATCTAGGTGCCTGAAAATAGCATCTGAAAACCATTAAGATGAAAGATTTCACAAAATAGAATAACGATTACAATCCGTAGCAAATTGAATTATATTGTGAATGAATAATAAGAATTTTTATTGTTGTATTATTGATAATATTTGCTAAATCCGTGAAAGTATTCATGTCAAACAGTTAAGAAAATAATGATTTTTACTTAGTGTTCGTTGTTATGAATGAGTGAAAAGGGATTGTAAGTGAAGATTTTTTTCATTTTATTTTTGTAGTCGCAGGCGTTTTGTTTTATCAAAATAAAAAAAAATGCCATGTTTATTTAGTGTTCGGCAATTATATTAAGTATCAGCTAATTTAAATGCCGTAAAATAAATTCCTAATATGAAGAGAGCGGTTAGTATCTACTGCGGGAGTCATATATTGTGATAGATAATATCTATCAAAATATGAAATAAGAAAATAAAACAATGTTGGACTGAACTAAAGAAGTGTGACCAATAAAGAATTCCCGATGTTTGATAGCAGAATGGTAGCAGTGAGTGAAAACAGTTTCACTGTTTTGTGAGAGTTAGGTTTGTCGGAAGTAACATAGGAAATTATGAAATCGAATGAAACGGACTGTTAATTTCTGAAACATGCATCAGTTATTTGCAGAAATCGCGGTCATATTGAAATTATATATATTTATAGTCCTATGTTGTCAGAAAAATCGGCTATATTTTATTCTATGTTGTATATGTAACTAATTGAAATATGATAATCCATCATTATTTATAATTTTACAGTTAATTTTCTTTTTATTGTAAATAAGAATGTCACGAAATTATGGATAGTATGTTAGGTGGCCTTGATTTCGTGAGCGCATACATGGATGATACCATAATAAGACCAGAGAACAACATTGAAAACATGTCTACAATGGTATTCTTTCAAATGCAGGAGTTTAGTGTTAAAATAGCATAAAAACAATGCGATTTTTTCATGACAGAAATACAATACTTGGAAGAAATTATCGACGAAAATAGTAGAAGTCTGGGCCTGGAAAGTGCAACAGCTATAAGAGTTATGTCGAACCCCCAAATATTTCAGAATGACAAAGTTTTCTGGGGGATTTGCTATTACCAAACATTCATTCATAATATGCACGATTTCCGTGCCGCACTGAGCGAGCGACTTAGAAGGACAGTGCGGAAATGGATACCTGAATGCCAGGAAGTATTCGATAACATAAAAAACCCTGATGTCAGATTTATTCCTCATTCATTATGACCCAAAACTAAATATCATAGTCGTTATCGATGCTAACTCGTACATAAAATTCAGGACAGAATACAAAACCGGTTGAACACGAGTTAAAATCTCTGCTTCTCGCATATCCATAAATCGAGAAAGAAGCTCTGAATATTATCGTTGCAGTTACAAAGTTCCATCGATATTTACATGAACGATAGTTTATACCACAGACCATAAACCTCTATTGATCATGTTTGTGTTAAAAAGGGACCACCCGTCTGCATAGCGAATAGATTGCTAGGGTGGGGCACTATTCCGATGAATTACAATTTTAAGTTAGAGTACTTTTCCTATAAGCAGATCGCACATACGGACAGACCTTCAAGTTTTGTTCCGAGACAAATTGAACCTCTTGAGAACCCAGTAATTGTTACCTTACATACCGATAGTGAAATTAAAACCATGATATGATATATTATCAAAGGGTAACATTGGATGTAATTAAGCGCGAAGCATAAAAAAGACGAACTTATTACTATTAGAAAACAGAAAATCACAAATAAAGATCAGCAAATACAAGGTAGTTTTGCTATGTGTGATGACGGCATACTATACAGCGGAAACGTATACAAAATAGCAGTATAAAAAAGATAATAAAAGACTGTCAAACGGATCACTCAGAAATAGACAGAATGAAGAGTCTCGTGCGTTGTTTCATATATTGACTGAAGATGGATATAGTTGACTCATGCAATGGCTGTGTTTTGATGGTCAAGACCCCCTAATTACTTTTAAGTCATGGCTAAAAACAGACAAACCCTGGTTTAGAATTTATATATATTTCTCAAGGCCACTTGACGATTGGTATTACCTAATTGTGATCGACCACAATACAAAACGACCAGAAGTGCTCAGATGTAAGAGATCCACTACATGTTATATAGTTGGGTGTATACAACGAGTCTATAAATTTGCAAGTGTCTTAAATGTGTTTAGCGTGTCTATTGAATATGCATGTATTACATGTGTTTGTGATCGTATAGTTTCTTCATATATAATGTATATATGTGTAATGACGTCTTGTGTCACATAAATTTATAAGTGCGTATAATATATAGATATATTTCAACAAACACGGATAATAACTATTCATAGACAGATAGTTCTTTACACAAAGAAAGAGATAACATTTTTCTGGGGTTTGCATCTGGCCAAACAGGGAAACACACCTTCGTCTATCTTTTGGTCTTGTTCAGCGGATCTGCAAACGCTGCAATGAAGATTCATCCGAAGGAACAACCATTAAGTCTCAGATTATATTTTCATGCAACTTTTGTTTCCAGATGTTCCCGGTTTGGAAGTTGTACGCTTTCCTTGATTTACATTTTATTTTTGCTATTTTGAGCCTTGATAACTCCCCCGGCGTACAGAAGCCAGTATGGCCGACCCCTAACATCCCGGTCGTTAGCTGACTCCGCTCATGTGTTCAACTCGACTGTCCAACCTGAACTGACTCTCCTAACATAGCACTAAAAAACTGAATTACCTGCTGTTTGTCACATAATCTATTTGTTATTATTGTTGATAGCTAACATTCCTACCTGTTTGTTTTATGTTAAAATTCCAAAGTTAACATTCTCGATACATATTTTAGCTGACAAAACATATAGAATTCGAAACAATGATAATAATAATCATCTCTGATTAGGTTTTGGCGTTTCTCCGGGAACCAACAATATACAGGGTAGTTATTAATTACCTCAAGAATTATTTGCTCGGTTTGGAGTTGTCGACTGCTTAGTAAGTGACTCAATTTATGTCCACGGACTTCAAAGAGTTTTATGAGACGTTCCAAATTAAGCATGTCACAAACGGGCAGGCAGATCGCTTCATCAACACTTTGAAACGAGCACTCAAAAACATGTGACACACCTACAGAAATGGCACTGCAATAGTTTCAGCAGGTCTATAGGATTACATCTAACTCTAATATACTATTAATAGTATCCTAAGTAAAGGTTTCAGCGAATAATGAAACCCGCATTTGAAAAACTGTTGCCAAAGCAAACAAAACTTAGAAGGATCTTTATTGTGCCGAAGAAATGATATTGTCGAGGGGAAAAGATTTATATAAAATTTTCAAAAGGAATACATCTTTCTAGGAACGCAACGTATTAATTTATCTGATTCAGAAGCATTTCCCGTCTAATAAGCCAGTCTGTAAGATATTCAACAGAAATACGCTTAAAAATACGTAATTCACACATGACAGAATGAATAAAGTGAAGCATACGAATTTCAAAATTAAATTTAAGTGAACGTAACAAATATATGCTAAATTACTGTTTAATACTTGCATTAATTCGTATTATTTGGGATATTCGAACTGCTATTCGCATCTTGAGTATTATTCAAACAATGTTTCAGTCGATGTATCCTCCTATGCTTATCAACTCTATCTTGTCCGACTATGGAATTTTTATGTCGAACTCGGGAATTTTCACAGAATTTCGAACATAACTATTTATTAAATCGACGGGGTAACACGTTCTCTTTTCGTCAGATTGGGTAATTCGCAATTGTATTTTTAGTATCACCTTCAACCTCCAGAAGAGTGTAACATAACTGGATTTCAGCAAGTACTTCATCCACTACATCATGGGTCATTTCGGATTATGTATTAATAGATATTAATATCTCTTAGGATAGAAAAGAGGAGAAGGATAAGAGGAAGAGGATAAAAAGAGGAGAGAAAGAAAAAAAAGTTGGAAGGGATATCGATTCATGTTAAAAAAATTGTAAAAATTTCACCGCAAAACGTGAACGTATATTATCAACTATTTAAAACCAAACAAAAATATTTCCCTTCGTTGAAATCTGAAACATTCAACGTAATCTTACATCTTTTTCTTCGTTTTCTTTTCTATAACAATGCAAAAAATACTCTTACAGACAACACTCACAATTCTAAATCATTGCTTATTTAGAAAATCGAAAATAGTTATATTTAATTTTTAAGCTTACTTTATAGAATTAGTTTCAAGGACGCTAATCTCTAGATTCGCAAAACTTTTACTGCCCTCTGCTCTCTTCCACCGAAAACCAAGTTATCGCATGCTGCAATTGAAATGCATATTTTCAGGTATGTTGTGAAGGTATATAGTGAGATCATTGCCTTCATTTATCTCCTGGCGCCAGACCAATATACCCGTCACGGCCTACCTTTTTACAAAGCTTTCCTCTTCGTATCTATTTAGAAAATAACTCTAATTCGCAAGCGACTTGATAAATGAAAACACACTCAAATTCCAGTAACCGAATCTACAGTAACACTCATTCATCATACAAAAAGGTTTAAGTTACAGACTGCGAAAACCTTCTAGATTTAGACAGAAAACGAATAAGACAGATTAGAGTGTACGACCAGATTAGTAATTTATAAAGATTCACTTGGGTTGGCACAAGGCCATGAAAGTAAGACATCTTGTAATAGTCGTTTTCATAACTAAAAAAATAGTCTATAAAACAAACGAGAAAGTTAGCATGCTACAGTAATCGCTCTCGTTAAATGAACTGTTACCAAAACCAAAACCTCTCATTTTACGGATCATGTAATCTTAAATTAGAAATTGCATTTTAAAAAAATATTATATCTGTATCATAATTTAGTGTTTCTCTTATCTGTATGTGTGTCTGTCTTATCCATATGTGTGTTTGTCTGTTATATATGGCATAATCACGTTGGCACACCAGTTATCGGTAGATCAAAGTTAAGCAATGTTGATCCTAGTTAGTACAAGATGGGTGACAATTTGGGAATACCAGGCGCTGTATGTTGGAAGATGTCGACATCTTAATACAAAAACTGCAAAAAACCTAACATTGCTATTTTCCTATGCGACACGTGACCACTTATAAATTATATATTCGCATTAAAGAGGAAGTTGATTCAACCTGCCCGAGACTACTGGCTTCAGACGTGGAGCTCTGTCAGTTGCTCATGTATAGATTTCAGAATATTCGACAGAATTGCGCTAAATTTAGCATGAAAACCCTTGAGATTACGAGTGTGTCAGATGTGGATAAAAATATCGATACTACAACCACGACTATTACTAATATCACTATTACGCAAACTGGTCACAAAATACATTTTTAGGTTGTCTTCAGTGATGCACAGTCTTCACATAAAAAAAAACTTTATTAAGACACATCCGTTAGATTCCATTAATTAGAAATGTCCTTTCTTCCTAACTCTGATATAACGTTTTCTCTATCTTATCGTTGTTTTGTTTTTCTAAGTTTTGAAGACAAGATTTTGGACTTCTGAAAGGTCGAAATTATAAAAAATGTAAGACATGTAATACTACAACATGGTTGTTCATGTGTAGAAGAACGGTCCGTTACACACACACACATACACACACACACACACAAATACACACACACACACACAAATACACACACACACACATGCACACACTAGATTCCTTGAACATGTATCTAACATAATAACTCGATTTTAGCCCCAAACAATAAATTTTAAGGGGTCATAATAGGGGTCAAATTTTAAAAAATTTGACCTTTGCGGTCTCTACCATATTACACAGATAATTTCTGGTCTAAACATTTGTAATTTTACATAAAGAGTATTCAGAGATAGGGCAAGCTTTTTAATCAGTTTGGGTCGCAAATATTTAGGTACCAATATATAAATGTATGTATGCATGTATGTTTGTATGTCTGCCTAAAACTTTCGACAGAGGTGACGGATTTTACCAACATCTATATCGTTTTGAAGTCCGACCTTTCATACGACAAATATAAAAAAACTGGCTAAAATGATTAATTTCTTCACCTTCAACTGTGCACCTTTCTACAGTGGGGGGGGGCGTTAACTTTTTCGTCGATATTTTTGAAAGTTATCCTCTCCTTATGATTGTCTAGCCTAAATGTTAACCTAATTCACTTCAGGTTTTACGGTGATCGTAACCGCAAAGACGTCAGGTTTTTACCCCGTTTTTTTCCTCCTTCGCGATACGGGTTCGAGTCTGCCTTCCTACTACCACTTTTTTTTGTCAACAGACACATACAAACACCCGGGCAGCACCGGGCTGAATGATAGTCTATATATCTATAAACGTGAACGTGTCTGTCTGTGTGTCTATGTACATTTCCCTACGCAATAACTCTGTCAATTTCAAGTCTACAGACTCGAAATTTGATATACAGGGTACTGAGATTTGGGAAAAATCTTTGTAATGAGTTTTCGGCCAGAGATTTGGCTTTTAAGGTGTCAAAGTTCAACGATTTGACCTTTGAGAACTCTAGCAAACTCCTCCGACAATTTGTTGTCTAAACAATTGAAATTTTAGATATAGGTTCCTTGAACATGTATCTAACTTAATGACTTGATTTGAGCCCAAAACAATAAATGTTAAAAAGTCATAATACGGGTCAAATTAAAAAACAATTGACCACTGTTTTTGCTTTTTTTTGTGCTCAGCATACACCTCCAAACACCCGGGAAACGCAAGGCCGAAATGGTAGTCTATCTATCTATCTATCTATCTATCTATATATATATATATATATATATATATATATATATATATATATATATATAAAAGCGAACGTGTCTGTGTGTGTACATTTTCCAACGCAATAACTCTGTCAATTTTCAGTCTACAAACGCGAAATTTGATATACAGGGTACTGAGATTTGGGAAAAGCTTTCTAATCCATTTTCGGCCAGAAATTTGGCTGTTCACGGGTCAAAGTTCAACGATTTGACTTCTTAGAACTGTACCAAACTCCTCCGACAATTTTGTGTCTAAACACTTGAAATTTTAGATATATGTTACTTGGACATTGATCTAACTTAATAACTTGATTTGAGCCCCAAAACAATAAATGCTAAGGGGTCATAATAGGGTCAAAGTTAAAAAAAAATTGACCTCTGAAGCCTCTACCAAATTACTCAGAAAATTTCTGGTCTAAACATTTGAAATTTTACATAAAGGGTATTCAAGTTTTTTAATTGGTTTAGGTCGAAAATTTTTTAGTTACCAATATATAAATATATGTATGTATGTATGTTTGCATGTCTGCCTAAAACTTTCGACAGAGGCGACGGATTTTACCAAGATCAGTATCATTTTGAAGTTCGACCTTTCAGACGACAGATACCGAAAAATTGGCAAAATACATTAATATCTTTACCCACAACTGGCCACTTTTCAACAGGGGGGGGGTCGCTTTTTCGCCAATATTTTCGAAAGTCATCCTCTCCGTTCGATTGTCTAACCTTAACATAAGTTACTTCCGGTTTGGCGATGGTTGTGACAGCAAAGACGTCAGGTATTTTTCCCGTTCTTTTCTTCCTTTGTGGTACGGGTTTGAGCCTGCCTTCCTACTACCATGCCGGGCTGAAATGGTAGTATATCTATAAAAATGAACGTGTCTGTGTGTCTGTGTACATTTTCCTTCGCAATAACTTTTTAATCTACTGACTCGAAATTTGATATACAGGGTACCGAGATTTGGGAAAACCTATGTGATTGGTTTTCGGCCAGAAATTTACCTGTTAAAGTTGTCAAAGTTCAACGATTTGGCTTTTGAGAACTCTACCAAACTCCTCCGACAATTTGGGGTTCAAGCACTTGAAAGTTTAGATATAGGTTCCTTGGATATGGATCTAACTCAATAACTTAGTTTGAACCCAAAACAATAAAAGTTAAGGTGTCATAATAAGGGTTAAAGTTGAAAAATGGCGTTTTTTTTTTTTTTTTTTTTTTTGCTCAGCATACTCGGGCAACGCCGGGCACCATGCTTAATTATTCTGTCAATTTTCAGTCTACAGACTCGAAATTTGATATACAGGGTACTGAGATTTGGGAAAATCTTTGTAAATCATTTTTGGCCAGAAATTTGGCCAGAAATTTGGCAGTTAAGGGGTCAAAGTTCAACGATTTAACCTTTGCGAACTCTAGCAAACTCCTCCGACAATTTTGGGTCTAAACACTTGAAATTTTAGATATAGGTTCCTTGAACATGTATCTAACTTTATAACTTGATTTAATCAGTTTGGGTCGAAAATTTCTAGGTACCAATATATAAATGTATGTGTGCATGTATGTTTGCATGTCTGCCTAAAACTTTCGACAGAGGTGACGGATTTTACCAAGATCTATATCGTTTTAACTTAATAACTTGATTTGAGCCCAAAACAATAAATATTAAGAGGTCATAATAGGGGTAAAATTAAAAATGATTGACCGCTGTTTTTGCTTTTTTTTGCTCAACATACACCTCCTCACACCCGGGTAACGCTGGGCTGAAATGCTAATGTGTGTATATATATATATATATATATATATATATATATATATATATATATATATATATATATATAAAAGTGAACGTGTCTGTGTGTGTGTGTCTGTGTACATTTCCCTACGCAATAACTCTGTCAATTTTAAGTCTAAAGACTCGAAATTTTACATACAGGGTACTGAGATTGGGGGAAATCTATGTGATCGGTTTTAGGCTAGAAATTTGGCGATTAAGAGGTCAAACTTCAACAATTTGACCTGTGAGAACTCTACCAAACTCCTATGAGACAATTTTGGGTCTGAACACTTGAAATTTTAGATATATATTCCTTGGACACGGGTCTAACTTAATAACTCGATTGGAGGCCAAAACAATAAAATGTTAAGTGGTCATAATAGGGGTCGAAGTTAAAAAAACTGACGGTTTCTTTTTTTTTTTTTTTTTTTTTTGCTCAGCATACACCTCACACCTGTGCAACGTCGTGCACTCATGCTAGTATATCTATAAAAGTGAACGTGTCTGTGTGTCTGTGTACATTTCCCTACGCAATAACTCTGTCAATTTTTAGTCTACTGACTCGAAATTTGATATACAGAGTACTGAGATTTGGGAAAATCGATGTGGTCGGTTTTCGGCCAGAAATTTGGCTGTTAAGGGGTCAAAGTTCAACGATTTGACCTTTCAGACTCTACCAACGTCCTCCCACAATTTTGGGCCGAGACATTTAAAAATTAAGATATAGGTTCCTTGGACATGAATCTAACTTAATAACTTTATGTGAGCCCAAAACAATACATTTTTATGAGTCATAATAGGGGTCAAAGTTAAAAAGATTGACCATATTTATTTATTTTTTTTACTAAGCATACACCTCCTAACACCCGGGAACCGCCGGTCAGAAATGCTAGTATATATATACATATATATATATATATATATATATATATATATATATATATATATATATATATAAAGGTGAACGTGTCTGTGTGTTTGTGTATCTGTCTGTGTGTCTTTCTGTGTACATTTCCCTACGCAATAACTCTGTCAATTTTCAGTCTACAGACTCAAAATTTGATATACAGGGTACTGAGATTTGGAAAGAATTTAGGTGATCCATTTTCGGCCAGAAATTTGGCTTTTAAAGGATCAAGTTCAACGATTTGACCTTTGAGAACTCTACCAAACTCTACCGACAATTTTGGGTCTAAACACTTAAGATTTAAGATATAGTCTCCTTGGACATGGATCTAACTTAATAACTCGATTGCAGTCCAAAACAATAAATGTAAAGGGATCATAATAGGGGTCAAAGTTTTTAAAAAATGGACCGTTTTTTTTTGTTTTTTTTGCACAGCGTACACCTCCAAACACCCGGGCAATACCGGGCACCCGTAATTGTGTATATATATATATATATATATATATATATATATATATATATATATATATATATATATATATATATAGTGTATTATGCATAAATACAATGTTAGAAATAAAATGGTTACATGTGAAATTATATCCATTTTTCATTAAATGCTTATCAGCGTTAGCAACACCAAAATTTTGTATCAATATATATATGCGTGTGTGTGTGTGTGTGTGTATGTGTGTTTCTGTGTGTGTGTGTGTGTGTTTGTGTATTCACAAAATTATATGTGGCTTGATTTCATTTAACTCTGGATATAAAAATAAAAATAAAATAAATAGAAAAAGTCTTTTTAACGGGAAAAAAAGCCTCGTTTACGTCATTAGGTAACACGATGCCAAATGTAATTATGCTAACCTCTTCTGTTTTTGTTCCATTTTCGTATACGATAAATTGTCAGGTAAGAAATTGTCGATTGAGGCAGATATCAGCGTTCTTCAGCCTTAGAAGAAAATAGGTTCATTCAATCAAACTGTAATTTGAGGATGAGATTATGCTTTAGTCAGGCGTTGACCCGAACAGAAAAGCAGATGGACTGAGATAGTGAGATAAAAAAAGCTATTAAAAAAATCGAATGCAGTATATATATATATATATATATATATATATATATATATATATATATATACATATATTTATGTGTGTGTGTATATATATATATATAGTTATAATATATATATGTATATATATAATTATAATATATATATATAATTATAATATACATATATATATATATATATATATATATGTATTCGTGTGTAAATCGATTAAAAATAGTAGATATCTCACTGCTGACGCAGTTCTTTACCTGTAAAAGTATAAAGAATATTCAAGGATGTAGTACTCTTGCCACATCTGGGCAGAAGCTCCCAGAAGCAGCTTATACTGCCTTAAGAGAGTTCAAAATATACTTCGTAGTCTAGTGGGGGATGCATTTTTCTCTTCCTTGAAACCTTTTTTCCGCAGAAGAGACTTTGCCAGCCTGTCTCTGCTTTATTGTTATTTTCAGGGCAAGTGCTCGTCTTAGCTCTAAGCTATGGTCCCTTCCCCGACTTACACAAAAAACACTCATCTAGCAGAAACCACTATCAATAATTTCCCCCACTCTTTATCTGTGCCTAAACCTACACGTAGATTCCATGTGTTACATGAAAAGGGCTGTCCCCTTTTCATGTAAGTAAAAAAAAGAAGAGAATTCGTTAAATGAAAATAATATCAGATAAAACGGGAATTGAACCCTGTAGATAACTTTTAAAGAACAATATGTTTTAAATGGAATGTCCAGTAAATTGTTGATTTTGTTAAAATATTTGATAAATACAAATTTGGGGAAACTATTCACATTCTTAGAAAGAATTGCATAATAAAATATGGGTTACAGAATTAGATAAGTAAGTTAAATTCTTTTGTAAAACAACAAGGAAAATGGGAAATTTCCTGGTCATCAGAAATGGTTTCAAAAACGTGCAAATCGCACATGTTGATAAAACGTGAATTATAGTCACGTTGACCAGACATACATGTGATTTCTCAATATAGGAAAGAGTTCGAAGTTAGTTAGAGAGAGTCAGACGAGCGTCATATCAGAGTCGAGGAGTCAGGGAAGTTAGATCAGTCCGACCAGGGAAGCAGAGAGGTTCAGACCGAATCTTGGTACCGTCTGGAAGCGAGAGGGTTTTAAAAGAAGATGTAAAGAAACTTTGAATTCCTGGATGCAAATCCATTGACCGGTCA
>NC_136488.1:13080459-13165459 GCF_053919585.1 Euprymna scolopes | reverse complement strand
TATGTTTTTATTTCGTTAGTGTGGGGATTCAGCAGTATGACACTGTGTGTATTGGTTATCTTGTTCAGTTTGTACGCGTGGAGCTATGCACGAAGAGATGGGATTTGTATGTTTTCTTGTTGCCTCTCACGGCCATAGACACGGAGGTATAAGTATACGTTCTTGTACCCCAGGTGCACCAGGTGTATTCTCCAAAGAATTCTGATTATTTCCTCCTTTTTATAGAAGTTTCTAAGTACACATCGGCTTGTTAGATTTTGCATTTCAACGGTTGAAAGATATTGAGTTAACACTTCTCTGTGAAGACTAACTTGCTTTCAAAAGTGAAAAGGAGATTGTATCCTAACGAAGCAGATAAGGAAAGAGGATGGTTATTCAAACCACTTGCTTTTTGATGTTCGTTCGATCGCACAATAGATTAAATAAAAAGTTCAATTCAAATTACGTATAGATCCTCAAGTTCGATATACAGATTTCCAAGTTCGACAAGTCGCACCCGAAGAAGGTTGGAGGTCAAACTGATCAAAAGGTTGTGAAAATAGCATTCAAGATAAAAAAAAGATAATTTGAACCATAAGAACTCAAATTATCAATCCTTATCTAAAAAAAAATCCAAACATTTTATGGTACGACATTTTAACTGGCGTGTTCTTGGTTTCCTCGATTCATTTTCGCATCTGGCATTCATAGGAAAGACCATGGTGTTACATGATAAGGGCTGTCCCCTGTTCATGTAAGTATAAAAATAGAGAGATTAGTTAAAATGGAAATAAGAGAAAGCAGAAATCGAACCCTGGACATAAGTTTTAAAGAACAATAGGTTTAAATGGAATGTCCAGTAAAATGTTAATTCGGATGAAATAAATAATAAATAAACTATTCAATTGTTAAAAGAATGTGGATAATAAAATATGGTTAAATAAATTAGATATGTAGGTTAAATTCCTTTGTGGAAACAAACAAGGAAAATAGGTTATTGGGAAATCAATGTCGAAAACGTGCAAAGTCGCGCATGTTGAGACACGTGAATTTTGCTCACGTGGCCGGGATGCATGGAGTTCTCAATATAGCAGGTGCGAGTTAGTTGGTGGGGAGACAGTCAGAGAGACAGTCAGGAGAGACAGTCAGGGGAGAGAGATAGGCGGACGTCTGAAGCGAGACGTCACTTCAGAAACTAAGATGTGAAACTTTGAGTTCTTAATGAGGAAGTCGACCGGTCGTCAGAAAATAAATTCACCATGTGTTTTGGATAAAGCTCATCTTTGTGTTTGTGATTTCTACAAAAAGGTAAATTGTATTGTTATTATATGTCTATGTTATAAAATGTCATTACAACAACATCTCTCTCTCTAAGATACAACATCATATGTAATAAGACAAGAACTCTCACTAAGACTCATATCATTACTAATAAGAACTCACGTAACATACGCGCACAAGTGGTATAGTCTAATAATAATAATAATAACTATATAACAACTCTCAATTTGGTGTTCGTGAACCTTTTGCATCAGCGATGCAGAAACCGAACCTGGGGTCGATACCACGAAAAAAAAAAGAAAAAAAAAAAAGAAACACAACGTTTTAAAGGGGTCCAACATAATTAAAAAAAAAAAATAAATAATACCACGGAAAAAGAAAAAAATCACACGATCACAGAATTCGAAAAAGAAAAAGAAACACAACGTTTTAAAAGGGTCCAACATAATTAAAAACATAATAATAATAAATAAATAATACCACGGAAAAAGAAAAAAAAATTACACGATCACAGAAATGCGAAGAAAAAAAAAATGAAAAAAAAAAAAAATTTGAACATACACGCACACAGAGAACAAAAGATACAAGAAATATTAAAAAAAGAAAAAGAAGAAAAGGCCGATATGCCGTAAAAAAAAAAAAAAAAAAAAAAAAAAGATATTCGTAGTAATGGAAAAAAAAAATAGTAAACAAGTCACCATGCGTAATTCATTGATAAATGAATTGGTCTGTTAAAAACACACACACACACACATACACGCGAATGCAGAGATTGTGTAATCCATTATTGTTTTGAAATTTGTAGAAGGTCATTAGAAAATCTGTGTCAATATGAAATCATTTGGACGAATTGTTGAATTTAATCTGTCAATCAAAACAGGAATTTCAAAGGTCGCATGTACTCTCTATGAAACGGCGTGTAAATTGTTTTGAAATGCATTTTGTGTTCATAGTGAACTTTTCGGCTTTTGCGTGTTCATTTATTTTGTTTTTGAAAAAAAAAAAGGGACAATTGTTTGGACAGACTGTTGAATTGTTGTTTGTTACAGATGATTTTTTTTGTTGTTAAAAAAAAAAAAAGTTATAACTGTTGCAAAATGTTTAAATGTATTAAGATATTTTTTTTTTTTTTTTTTGGAAAATGTTTTTATGATGTTGAACAAATATTGTAAATTGTCTTATGTAATGTTATGATTTTCACAGCAAGAATTCAAAGTTATCCGTAAATATACATTAGATTAAAATGATCTAGTAGAAAATAAGTTAAGACGTATGGTTGGCTTACAGATTCAGTTAGAATTTTAGAAGGGGGACAAGAATTAAAATTACGTAAACGGGCATTTGGAGAGATTTTAGATGTGATACGCCGTAAGAAAGATGTTTTGTTTTAGCATTTGGTTTTGTTGTTTTTTTTTTAGAGATCCTAAAATTTTTTCTCCAAGAAAAGTGACTTGGTAGGGATTGATAAGCACAAGAAGTGCCCCTATACGAAAAATTTGGGAACCTGGTTAATTAAGTGCTTAAAATAAGCTAGTTGCACGTACCGACTCCAAGCAAGTAGTAAGTCTTGGCTTAGTTAATAAACAGGCGTTGGAAAGAATACGAAAATTCTTAAGGGGACCAGTAAACCGATGAGAGGTAGTCCCGAGGCAATCACATATAGCTTAATGAAGTAAGAGACAAGCAAAAATATGCCGTAGATTACGTAAGAAAGATATAACCTTGTATTTTTTTTTAGAGACGCATGAATGTGGGATATATCTGCTGGATCTTGGAAGCCCTGGTGAGAGAAAAGAAAAATCACAAAAAACAAAACGGGCAATTAGATAGAATTTAGGCGCAATTACGGTGTTGGGCGCGAAACGTGTTAGTTAGTTAGGGGTGATATTTCTAAATCCTCGTCGAAGTTTCAAAAATCCAAGCAAGGAAATCCGAGTGAATCCGTATGAGAGAAAAAAAAAGGTATATCTTAAACTTCTGAAGCCAACCACAAAGATTTAAGTATATGAGCTTTGGTATGTCCCGTATGAGATAGTTATAGAATAAAAAAAACAAAAAACAAAGCCATACTTAATAAGACTAACCATGCGGAAAGAGAGATCAGAGCACTTTTGAGACGAAGGAAGTCGTCCATTTCGAGAAAGGTGAAAACCTCTAGTCTGCGGCATATGGGTGGCTGGAAAATAGCTGATGTGAATTATAGGAATACCCTACACCCAAAAAGTAAATGCCACAAAGATCAGAAAGGTTCTGATCTTATAAAAAAAATAAATAATTGTGAAATCGGCCGTGAAGGGCTGACTAAAAGAGATTTTTTTTTGTGTTTTTTAGCCTGATCTTTCTAGCCGTGTGGTTGTGTAGATGTAAAAATAAAAAAAAAATGTACTAAAGTTAAAAATGCATACATTTTTTTTTGTGAAATATGGAAGGGAGGGATGTTACATGATAAGGGCTGTCCCCTGTTCATGTAAGTATAAAAATAGAGAGATTAGTTAAAATGGAAATAAGAGAAAGCAGAAATCGAACCCTGGACATAAGTTTTAAAGAACAATAGGTTTAAATGGAATGTCCAGTAAAATGTTAATTCGGATGAAATAAATAATAAATAAACTATTCAATTGTTAAAAGAATGTGGATAATAAAATATGGTTAAATAAATTAGATATGTAGGTTAAATTCCTTTGTGGAAACAAACAAGGAAAATAGGTTATTGGGAAATCAATGTCGAAAACGTGCAAAGTCGCGCATGTTGAGACACGTGAATTTTGCTCACGTGGCCGGGATGCATGGAGTTCTCAATATAGCAGGTGCGAGTTAGTTGGTGGGGAGACAGTCAGAGAGACAGTCAGGAGAGACAGTCAGGGGAGAGAGATAGGCGGACGTCTGAAGCGAGACGTCACTTCAGAAACTAAGATGTGAAACTTTGAGTTCTTAATGAGGAAGTCGACCGGTCGTCAGAAAATAAATTCACCATGTGTTTTGGATAAAGCTCATCTTTGTGTTTGTGATTTCTACAAAAAGGTAAATTGTATTGTTATTATATGTCTATGTTATAAAATGTCATTACAACAACATCTCTCTCTCTAAGATACAACATCATATGTAATAAGACAAGAACTCTCACTAAGACTCATATCATTACTAATAAGAACTCACGTAACATACGCGCACAAGTGGTATAGTCTAATAATAATAATAATAACTATATAACAATGGGAAGGTTGCCAACATCTATAGGTGAAAGTAGTATTATGTCTGTATTGTACTAACGCGGAAACCCTATGCGGATTATACCGGTTTCCTCCAAAGAAAAAGGTTTCATGGGAGTTTGAAATTCACAAGCGGTCCTTAATCGTATTTATATTCCGTCAGAAGAGATAACAATATAGGTTTGTTTTCTTTTTTTTATATACATTGCATGGGGGTATGGACGCCCTTTTACATGCAGCGCCCTGTATTCCTAAATAGTAGTAGTTTACTACTGTCATTAGTCTGCTTGGATTCGAACTTAAATATTCAAATCGCCAGAGCACGTCATTATCTACTTCACAACAGACAGCTCCTCCAATGCTTGTATAATTCGCTTTATCCATGAGTGTAAGCCTGCAAATACCATCTGATTGCGATAAAAAAACTTTCACACAACCACTTAAGTGATACTATTACAAACATTCGCAAGCATATCAGTTCTTATTTCTTTAAATAATTTTTCTTACGACTAACATTTTATCTCTTTATTCAAGAAAAGAAGAAAAAAAGGTATTTTCCATATTGTAGGAACCACATTCAATGTTGGTGGCGTGGTTGGTAGAAAAAATAAGAAAAAAAACCTCAAGATAACTTCTACCGTCAAAATTCACAGAGGTGTCAGTTTTCCTGTCTAAACGAATATCGTTTTTTCATAAGTCTGGGTATTAACATTGTAGACTTTTGTTTTGACTCCATTCACTGGCAGATCAGATTCATAGTAAATGTTTGAACCAGTCAAGCGAGAGAAAAACAAAGCTTAATCCAATGTGCCCATCATTATCACGGCGTCTGTAGGCGGTTTATCACCGGAAGTCGTAACTGATAGTAAGGCACTTGCTCTTTCGTTTATAACCATTACTCTTTTCGACTTTTAATGGCTGAAAGGTGTAGCGTACAAAGAAGTGTTCACTTGCGGTAGATTAAAACAGTTTTTACTCTTTTTCATACCACCTATACTACTAATTAAAACCGTGTCTAACAGGAGACTGTAGGGAGTTGAGCAGCGAGATGTCTGTTTACGTAACATTTAACTTCCACTGGCCAGGGAAGCAGGAAAGGAGGCAATTCTAAAGTCTAGCAGTCCCAGGGAAGAATAGAATCTATTAGAATAGAAAACTTTCTGGTATCTAGGGATCTCAACATTGAAGAGGGGGGATTTTGCTGTTTTCAGGTTAGTCGGGGTTGTACGTAGATGGGCACAAATGTTATGAGTTCGTCAGAGAACATTCAATTTAACAATAAACAGACACGCAGATGTGATATTGCGGCGATGGGACACAGGTTATAACTCGGCTGATTATTTGGGACCTATTAGATTTGGGACCCTTTCTTGATTTTCTCTTAGAGTGAGAGACTAGTAGTAGATGTACCAGCCCAGATATTGCAAGAATATTTTATGCATAGGCAAATTTTGGCTTTGTGTATATATATATATAGTGTTATAGTGTTGTTTTGTGTGTGTATATATATATATATATATATATATAGTGTTGTTTTGTGTATATATATAGTGTTGTTTTGTATATATATAATGTTGTTTTGTGTGTGTATATATATAGTGTTGTTTTGTGTATATATATATAGTGTTGTTTTGTGTATATATATAGTGTTGTTTTGTGTATATATATAGTGTTGTTTTGTGTATATATATAGTGTTGTTTTGTGTGAGCTATTTTCTAGTACGGTAATGAGAAACTTTTACAATGCCCTTAATGCATTTGTTCTCATTGCCTGATAAGTTTGCAAGATGGCTTCTTGACAATCGTCGGTTGAATTGATGTGCGAGATTATACGAATAATCGTAAGAAGCTTTTCTTTTTTTTTTTTTGTTCGTTCAACTTACTCTTTTCTCTTCTTTCCTTTTCACTTCTTTATGGTAGTGTAACGTCAGATTTTTACATGGAGATGCAATTCGAACGAATGCTGAAAGGCAAATGACCTTAATTGCTACACTTTTTCCTTCTCCACTTTGGTTTTGATTCGCCCTCTTCATCACTTCAAAAGCAAGCCGATTTTCATAGGAACGTGTCAACTGGAAGTATTTTCCAACCAATAAAAAATCGTTTAAATCTCTAAAACTAACAATCCTGTGTAAATTTTTTTAAAAAAGTCCATAAATCAGTAGCTTACGTTTTTTTTTTCCGGCAACACCTATGATGCGATGCGTCTTCCTCTATTATCCACCTCACCAACAAAAGAACGGAAAAAGACGTAATGGTGACACTCTGACATATAGCCTGCGGCTACATCACCAGTGAATACATCCACTTAGAATTTCAAATCAAGAACTTCAAAACTTCTCAAGAAACTGTAGTCTTTCAAAGTATATTTTACATTTCTGTCAAATTAAGGATATATAAATATATTTTGTTCATTACTTTATGTTTTCTCTCTTTACCCCCAAATTCTTGTTGTTGAGTCTTGCTAACTGGTGATCCATTTATAATATTTATGTCTTTATCCATCTTCCTCATTCGTAAATTCAACTACATGTGTATTGGTAATGTTGTTCTTGGCACTTTCCAAAGAAGCACCATCACCAAAATACACTACGTATAACCAAGAGCGGCACTATACATACTTAAAGTTAAAACCAAACAAAACATTTTGCCTTGTTTTGGAACAACACACTATTGTTTATAATAGTAAGAATCGTGTATATCTTTACATACTTATATTTTGTTTGTAACTTCTCATTAATTAAAACAGAAATCGGTTTTCACTCGAGCGATGAATTAAACCCAGCTGTCATTGGCAAATAGCCGGATCACGAGTCTTTAGCCCACCTGGCTGAATTGAGAATAAATATAAAATGATTTCTATTAAAACATAAATTCTCACGCATCTATTTCAATTTTTATTTAATCATATCCATATCATGTCCCATGGTGGGTAAAATTAATTTCTTGAAAAAACAGTTTTGCACCACTTTTATTGATTAATGTTTTTACATAGAGATGCGATTCGAACGAATGCTGAAAGGCAAATGTCTTTGATTGCAACCCTTTTTCTTTTTCTTGGGGACTGACCCATTCTTTTGTAATGGAGTCTACTAACCATTATATAAACCACGAGCTTAATACTTGTGTGTGTGTGTGTGTGTGTGTGTGTGTGTGTGTGTGTGTATGTGTGGAGGGTGATATCTTGACCTAATCCAAGACTATAGACTGTTTAACACACCTTTGGAAATACCACACATTTTTTTGCAATTACTTTCTTTTTTTTCTTTCTTTCTTTCTTTCTTTATCTATCTCTCTCTCTTTCTCTCTCTCTCTCTCTCTCTATATATATATATATATATATATATTATATAAAATGAACTTTGTCTATGTGTAAGTTCGTTTCCTATAAACCCCTAAACAGCTGGAGCATTTTTTTAATTTCACACAAATGTACTTTACGTGCCTGATAGTCTTCTTATGTAGATTTTTTTTATCGGAATGTCTTCGATAAGTATCGATAAATGATGATCGAAATAATACGAACGGGCGATTTTGACTAAAATTAACACCTTAGACAGCTCAACGTCATTTCAAAATTTTTATTACCGCACAAGCAGAAAAGCCCAGCATATAAAATCAACAGTAGCTTCTTTGAGATTACAGGGGTGTGTTCGAAATAATTGTCTAATAAAATGGAACCGTTATACATGACTTTCGCATTTTAAACTTTAATTCAAGCAATTATATAAAAATAATTTTATGAATTCGAAATAAGTATTCTACAGCCCAATGTATTGTGAACTAGAAGTAGAAAACTTAAAGGGTTTGTAATATTTTTCTTTTAAAACTTCTTTATCATATCTCTACTTACTTTTCAATTTCTTCACTCTCAACTCACATCTGTCATCCAGTTCTCTCACCTCCCATTTTCTCCCAAATTTCCCTATCAACCGCTTTCCCTCTCTCTGGCAAAATAGAAAAACCCCGCTCAAAATTCTATCTCCTCCACCGACTAAGTCTCTTTCTAGTGACCTTCAAAAAATTAATTTTAAAAAAGTTAGTATTCTACCTGTGACTTGAGTTTAGATGGACACACCAAAAACAGAAAACTGCACTTTATATAACAGACGTACAGAGAACGCTTTTGCTTAGCGTGATTTTGGATGTCATTTAATGAACTTTTCTACCATAAAATCACCGATTATCAAGGCCTGGAGGCCACTGAAGTATAAGGATTAAGAAGTGTTATGCGACACAACGCTGTAATGATTGGTGATCGTGGAAATTAGATAGAAATGAATTATTTAAAACGGTGGATCAACAAGAACTTGTTTACTTTGAGTTGAAAATTTGTTGCATATTCAAGGGGACAAATCCCGGCATTTAATTAGAAACGAAGTAATTAGGGTCGAATATAATAATTATGAAAGGAGAATGCTGGATTCAAACTCTGTTATCAAAAGTTAAAAGGAATACATTTTGTCATTTAGATACGATTCCTGGAATGCAGTGGAATTATCCATTGTGTTAATAATGTATCTCCCATCCATGTTTAAAGTACTGTTCATTACATCTCGCAGTCTTCTATTAAAAATGCGAACTCTCCAAGTAATTGGATCGTCGTCGTCGTCGTCGTCGCTGTGTACTCTGTCATATGTCGTCACGTCCCCGTTCACGCAATACAACAAAATGACCATGTTTGTCACGTCCCCGTTCACACTCCGCCATACAACAAAATTATCATATTATAGTCAGCTGAGAAGGAGCTGTGTTCTACAGGCGAACAGTTGTGGGAAAAAGCTTTGCTCATGGACTTTTTGCTTAGTTTTAGGCAGAGATATTGCTAATAGTGGTTGTTGGCTAGGCAAGTATTTACTGTGATTGTTTTATAGGGGACCATCGAGTGATTCTCAGTCGAGTACTTGTCATGAATATAACTTTAGAACGGAAATAGACTTATAAAATCTCTTCTGTGAGAAAGAGGTATCAGGGAGGAGAAAAGGGCATCGCCTACAAAATTTCAAAGCTGGTTCTGTACTTGGTCCAGGCAGAAAAGGGTGCTCTGAGCCCACCCACCCCCATATCTGACAACAGTGCTCTATCTTTGACGTGTTTGGCTCTTATACATGTAGAGAATAGCGTTGAGCATGAGATACTGCTAATTTTTAGAATAATCTGTTTGTTCCCCAACTCACCAGGATTGAATTCAGATTTCCTGTAAAACATCTGCCAATAAACTTCTAAATTGTGATTTTCAGTTGTATCATCACGTGATATTGATGTCTTGCTTTACGAATCAATTAGAACTCGGTCGACAGGTGCATTTAAAGGTTACTGGTTTCTCATTACTTCAACACGAATGCACGTGTGACCTGTTATCGGCTTTGGCCAAAGCAGTCACGACATGTGTCCTTCATAGTATTAGGTTACACACCCAGCAAGATTTTAAACGAAACCTAATAAAAGAGTGGCTGAAATGAACCCTTTCGTAAGGTTAGTGGTCATCTAGATCATTTTCATGTGTGAATAATACAATGGGAATGTACGAGATTGAGTTCATTGAATGACGTTTACACCACACACACACACACACACACACACACACGCACACTATATATATATATATATATATATATATATATATATATAAGTGAGACTGTGTCTCGAGGACACTTTTTAACTTATATGCTCAACTAATTTTTGATATAGACACTGGAAATTTGCTGTATAGGTTATTCAAAAACGTGAAAAACTTTTAATTATTTTTCATCCGTAAAAACGGCTGGTAAAGGGATCCACATTTAAAAATTGTTACATGGTAATCGAATTATCAAATGTTTTTAATTGTTTCACGAATGTGCATGCGTGAAAAGTTCACATGAACGATTCCTAATGTTAAGAATATGTAGGTTTGAAAATACTTTGTAAAATCACGTAAAGCTGACGTAATTATTATCGTACTTTATTCAGCATTTTTAGATTTTAGTTTCAATCTAATCTGGAGTATATAATTTTACTTATAAGAAGTGAACTGTTTAGAAATAAAAAAAAACATAATACTAGCATGCACATGTCTTAGTTTCTGTATGAATTTAAATATAATATTTATGCGTATTTTCCGGCCGGAAAACGCCGAAAAGCCTTAGATTATAAATAAAGCTTATGATGTTATGTGATTTATTGAAAAAAAGATCTGCGTAGTCGCCATAAATTACATATTTACAATCAATCTGTGTGCGATCATTACTGAGACGATACACATTCCTAATGAGATATATATATATATATATATATATATATATATATATATATATATATATATATATATATATTTAAAAGAGTGTAGCCATAAAAAAAATTGTGACTTTTTAGCCTTTTACCATATTTTTATTTTAAAATATTTTTATAACGCGGTTCAATCTTTGTTTTTTTTTTATTTTATTTTATTTTTTTATTACATTTTCACCCCAAACAAGGCACATTGCCACTTTGGTGTAGGGGGCTACTATCAGGGGAAACATCTACTGGGGCACTATGTAGGGATTAGGGCAGCGAGATGTTGGTTCACGTTGCACTTGAACTTATGCATGTCAGTACAGTTGGGGAAGCAGTGACCTGGAATGGAATTCCAAAGTCTAGCAGTTCTGGGGAAGAAACTATTGGAGTAGAAAGATCTTTTACATCTAGGGATCTCTACAGTGTGGGGGTGGGATTTTGCAGCTTGTCGGGTCTGTCGAGGGTGTTCACGTCGTGGGGGCACAAGTGCTTGCAGTTCTTCAGAGCATTCACCATTATAATACTTGTAGAACAGGCAGAGGGATGCAACGTTTCGACGATGGGACAGAGGCTGAAGTTTTGATGCCAGTTTAGGGCCTATCAGATTTGCGACTCTCTTTTGAACCCTGTCAAGGAGAGAGAGACTAGTAGCCGATGCACCGGCCCAAATATGACAGCAATACTCCATACATGGGCGAATAGTGGCCTTATAGAGGTACAGGATACTTTCGGGTGTTAGAAGTTTTCTAGCACGGTAGAGAGAGCCCACCTTCCTCGCAGCGGCCCTGGCAATGCCCTCGATGTAATTGTTCCAGTTCATGTTTCCTGTGAACGTTAGGCCAAGGAGCTTGAAAGACGTACTCTCAGCTAAAGAGTTGTTGGCCATTGCTATAGGTGGTAGAGAAGGTTTCCTGTAATTATTGAATGAAACCAGTTTTGTCTTGGTGGCATTGAACGTTACCATCCATTTTTGTCCCCATTTCACTACTGATTTGAGGTCATCCTCTAGTGTTTCTGCCATTACTTTAGATATATGTTCATTTGTTTTCCTGTCGTGCCTGCTATCGAGTGTGGTGTCATCAGCATATATACCCATCTCAGAGGCAATTTTATCGGGGAGGTCATTTATGAATATCAGGAACAGCAGAGGACCAAGGATAGATTCCTGGGGCACTCCGGCATTTATATTATATTGTTTAGACGTACGACCGTCGAGGACAACCTGGATTTTTCTCTTATCTAAGAAGGATTTAATTATGTTAAGTATTCTACCAGTGATACCGTAAGATCTAATCTTCCTGAGGAGACCCTCATGCCATACCCTGTCAAAAGCCTTATATATATCTAGAGCTACCGTTCTGCCCTCTCCCGCTTTGTCCAGTGAATGGTATATGCGTTCAGAGATTACAGTGAGGATGTCTGCCGTGGAACGGGCTTGTCTAAATCCATATTGATGGTCGGTCAGAAGTTTAGCATCTGTAAGGTGCTGGACTAGAGCATGGTTAATTAAGGTCTCAAATATTTTGGCAAAAAGTGGGAGGAGGCTAATAGGGCGATAATTTAATGGGTCAGTTCTTTCGCCAGAATTCTTGAATACTGGTACCACAGAAGCAGTTTTCCAGCAGCTCGGAAAGCAAGATTCATTAAGGTATTTGTTGTAGAGTTTGGAGAGAACTGGAGCTACTTCGGCTGAGCACTTTTTTAATAGCACAGCTGGGATGAGGTCGGGTCCATATGCTTTGGAAGTGTCAAGGTTTTTTATGATAGCATGCACCTGAGCAGGAGTGATTTCCAGATCGTCTAGCTTGGCGTCTGTCCGCATAGGAAAGTCAGGTAGGGGGTGGTTTAAAGGGTCCAGTGTAGAGTTGGAGGCAAACCGACTGGCAAGCATGTTAGCCTTCTCGGTTGCTGAGCAAAGAACCTCGTGATTGTTGGTTAGTGGGGGAATCGTTGATTGCCCATTATTTACTACACTGTTGTAGATTTTCCAGAAGTCACGAGTTCCTAATTTTTGTGCTTCGATGCGTTTTTTAGTGGTTTCCGTAAATTCCCTCTTAGCTGTCGCTATTTCTTTCTTAACGTTACTTCTAGCTTCTATGTACTTTTGTCTGTTTGAACTGGACTTATGTCGGTTAAACCTTCGGAATGCATGCTGCCTTTGAGCAATGGCAGTTGCGCAAGTCGAAGTAAACCATTGGGGAGAGTGGGGCTTGCTATAGAATTTCCGCATGGGAACATGCGCTTCGATTGCAGTTTTGAACCATTCAGTGGTCTCAGTTGCACACTGTTCAGCAGGAAGAGAAAAAATATTTCCCCATGGGGCGTCTCTGATAAGATCTCTGATAGCTTCCCAGTCAGCCTTTTTATAATATCTCGTTGTTTTGAGCACTGGCTCTTCAGTTTTGGGTCTAGAGTTTAGGGCGATTTCAACCATTATTACCGCATGATCAGCGTTCCCAAGTGGGCTGTCGGATTTCGTTACACAATCATCAGGAATTGTGGTCAAAAACAGATCTAATAGTGATGCGTGTTGTTCTTCCTGATCAGGGAAGCGGGTTGGAAAAGTAACAATTTGTGATAGGGAGTGAGATACAGAGAAGCTATGAGTTGCGCTGCCTGCTGCATCTGTATAAGTAGAGAATCCAAGCCAGTTTTTGTGATGGACATTAAAGTCACCAAATACATGTACTTGGGCGCTAGTGTCGAAGGAGAGTGCTGTGTCTATGCTGTCAGATACTTTGTTTATTATGGTGCAGTCTTGGGTCGAAGGAGAGCGGTAGAGAAAGTAAAAGTAGCTAATGTTGTGTTGCATGATTAGTCTAAAGCACATAAAGGCTTGATCATCCGTTTCTAGGTTTGTTTCTCTAGTCAGGGGAAGGGTATTACGAATGTAAACTCCAAGTCCGTGCATATGTCTGTCAGAGTCTTTACGGCAGAGTGGGAGATTGCTTTCTTCAGATATTTTCGTGAAAAGGTTTTTTTTAAATGGGAATTTGAAATGTTATTTTTACATCTGCTGATACTAAATGTGTTTTTCAGAGTGATGCGGTCACAGACATTCTGTCTCTAATAGTAAGTGTTGGTAGTGTCCGGTCAGAGTTAATTTCAAAAAGGGGTCTTTTGGTCCATTTGCTGAAGGTTTTTTGTTTTATTTTATGACGTTCTTTCCCCATGTATAGCACACATTCACACAAAATCATACACACACATACATATACATACATGTACATACACACATACACACGCATACGTACGCAGGCATATACACATATACACACGCACATACATAGAAATATATGTAGGAGCATACACACATATGCACACGCACATACATAGAAATACTCTTACACGATATCCACAAACACAGAGATACCATAAACACTCTTACACGATATCCACAAACACAGAGATACCATAACAAAGGTAAGAAACGAAACATCCACCATACACAAACACATCCACACAACAGATACAACTACACACAAAGAAGCAACCACAATATATCCACATCATACACGAATTCCCAACAACAAACCCAACCAAAACGCACACTAACAAAACCTCAAAATTATACAAGAATCCGCGCCCTTTACAAACACAACACACCAGACAACATACCATACAATACATCTCCACAAAATACCCTCATATATACAATCCTAAGCAATACAAACCAAACTATTACCACCCACATCAGCAAACACAATCAAACATCCATTTCCACATACACTACATCGCCAACACAAACAACAAAAGTATACCTTTACTAAATAACCCTTACCAAAATATCCCCACAATGCAAAACAACTACCACAGACATCACATAATTCAAAACACTGCCTACAACACTCACTCCTGATATCCCACACAAAGAAGCAAACCCAAGGCACCTCCCCCATCAACGGGAACAAGTAGAATATCCCATGCAACACCAATCACAACAAACAAACCTACCCTACAACAAACCCTGGCAACACAACCCCATACAACAATGCATATATCCTCAACAGCAACACCAGTTCCAACTGAAACACAACTATCCAACACAAACAACATATAATGACAACCCATTCAATCATTTATCACTGAACCCTCACAGTAATGCACACAACAGTTATTTTACAAGGAGACATCGCATCACCCTAAAAGACACAACTCCTCAAAACAAGGAAACTAACAACCCCCACCATTTTCTAGGAAACCCCCACGGAACAACAATTCCAGTTTAGAAAAAATTAGACCCAAAATCATCAATTTATCCACATACATCTTATCTAAGAACGAAACAGAAATACTGAAGCTGGGCTTCAAATTCTGTCCCACCCCTAAAAGCAATATAGCAGAACTAAAAAAGGACCTTAAAGAATCAGAACGGAAATTTAGACTAATAGAAACACTAGATAACAAAGGGGACAAAGATGATTCTTTAGTAAAAAACAAATCAACATATTTCCCTAACAAACAGAACTACGCAAAAGAACTAAACACCTACTTCGAAAATCTCTGGAACCTTAACCTCAAAAAAAAAAAAAAAAGACAAAACCACAAGCAACCTCACATATAAGCAAAACCAAGACCTCGAAAAGATCCGTAATAATAATGACATAATAATAAAAGAAACAGACAAAGGCAGTGCCGTAGTAATCATGGACAAAACTTATGAAACAAAAATTACAGAATTACTAGATGACAAACACTACTATAAACCCATTAGTACCAACATAGATAACACCACCATCTCAAAAATCACAAAACTTTGTACAACACACAACAAAATATTAAAAAAGAAAAAAAAGGAATTCCTCACAAATTTCATTACAAAGACAAACAACTTCTACGGACTGCCTAAAATACACAAATCTGACGTAATAAAACTTGCCATCGATACACAAAACTCAGAATTTATTAGCGCTCCAAACCCTAGTGACCTTATATTTAGACCCATTATAGAATGACCAGCCTGTCCGACAAGCAGACTTAGCAACTTAATAGACATCTTATTACAACCTTTCACAGATCAAGTTAAGAGCTACATAAGGGACGACATCCACTTTCTTACAACCTTATCACATACAGTAGAAAACGGGACACTATTAGTTACATTTGACGTTAGCAATTTATATAGTAATATACACCATGAATTAGGAAAAGAAGCAATAACATTTTGGATCAACAGACACGCACAAATACTACACCCTAGATTCACAAAGCAATTCATTATCGATAGTATAGACATAATCCTAAATAATAATTCTTTCGAATTCAACAATGGCAACTACATCCAAACACTAGGTACAGCAATGGGAACGAAATGGCACCGACTTACGCAACACTAACATTAGTCTACCTAGAAGAAACTTTATATGAAAAGATAGAAAATAATTTGGCCACAGCACTAAAAAACTGTTTATAGAATCCTGGAAGAGATACCTTGATGATTGCTTCATACTGTGGAAACCCACATGGGAGGGACATCACAGACTTACACACCATACTTCAGAACATACACCCCAAAATTAAATTCACCATAGAACAAAGCTCTACAGAATTACCCTTCCTAGATATACTGATAAAGATTAAAGACAATAACATTATCGCAGACATTTACCGCAAACCTACAGACACCCAAAAATACCTACACTTTAAAAGTCACCACCATAAAAGCTGCATAAAAGCCATTCCCTACACCCTAGCACGTAGAATCTGCACCATAATCACGGACAATAACCTTCGGTCAATCTGACTCAACGAACTACGAATAAATCTAAGAAAAAGAAAATACCCACAACAACAAAAGGATCCAACTTGCGATAAATATACCAGTAGAAGATTTGAGAACCCCTAAAGAACGAAACAAAGAACAAATCCTAACATACGTCTCCACACACAACACAAACAACCCAGAGCTTTTCACAGAGATAACGAAAAACCTCGTCCTTCTTAACCAAAACAGCAAACTAAACAACTTCCTTAAAACAACAAAAATAATAAAAAGCAAACGCCAACCCAAAACCTTAAAACGTATTCTTACCTCATCCAAACTCAATCAAGACACAACAAACGGAGTCACAAAATGCAACAAACAACGATGTGGAGTCTGCAACATAATATTAGAGGGAAACACATACAAATTCACGAACCCCATACAAACATTCAAAATTTAAAAGAAAAAATAGATTGCACCTCAGAAAACGTGATCTATGTAATAAAATGTGCAGCATGCGATAAATCCTACATAGGCACCACAAAAAAACCTTAGTAATAGAGTAGCCCTACACCGATCCAACATCAAAATCGCAGAAAATAGACACCTGCATGTATCACAACATATACACACATGCAGATGAGGCAGATTCGAGATAATGCCCATCTTCAAAACTAACAACTACTTCTACTTACTAACACAAGAAAAAACTCCATAGCAAAGTTCAACCTCGCCTTAAACATCTCTCAATAATTATACACATAAATAGGCAAAACACAAAATGCACTTGCACGCATGCATACTTGGGTAAATGTGCACCCTCACACACGAAACAAAAGAAGCACAATAAAGCACGCGCACACTTTCACGGGTGCGCACATCCATATCCAGTATAGTACCATTTCCCTAAACTAAACAAACAATTAGAAATTATACGTATGTATGTGTATGTGTATGTACACACATATGTGTGTATATGTATGTGTGTATGTGTATGTATGCGTGTATGTGTGTGATCGTGTATACGTGTATGTGTATATATATATCATCTGTTATCTATCCTCCATCTTGTTTGTGTTTATACGTGCACTTATGTTTGGGTGACTGAATACATGTATGAATATGTGCATGGATTAGGAAAGAACGAAAACTTCAACCAATATATATGTAAGGTATAGGTGTTTGAATATGTATGTGTGTGTGTGATTGTGGGTGCGTGTGTCCATATATATATATGGGTGGGTGAATGTATACGCATGTGAATATGTGTGTGTATATATATACATATATATATATGCATATATATATATGGGTGGGCAAATGTATTCGTGTGTGTATGTGTGTATATGGATGTATGCGTATGTGTGAGCCCCTGCATATATCTCTATATATATGCATGTGCGTGTATGTATGTGTGTGTGTTTGCATAATATGCGGGTGTATGTGAGTGTGTATGTGCATACATGTATGTATGTATATATATATGTGTGTGTGTGCATGTATATGTGTGTGTGCGTGTGTACGCGTGTGTGTGCGTGTGTATATATACGTTCTTCTACCTATTCTCCATCTTACTTGTGTGTGTGTGTGCACTTATGTTTGAATGATTAAGTACATGTATGCTGCATGTTTTGATTGGGGGAAAAATAAATAAATAAAATTGAAAAATAAATAAATTCATAAAAATAACCAATTTGTGTGTGATATAATAGTGGGTGGATGTGTGTGAGTATGTAGGTGGGTATGTATATACGTATGCTCCTACATATATTTCTATGTATGTGCGTGTTTATATGTGTATATGCCTGCGTACGTATGCGTGTGCATGTGTGTATGTACATGTATGTATATGTATGTGTGTGTGAATGTGTGCTATACATGGGGAGAGAAAGTCATAAAAAAACATAAAAACCTTCACCAAATGGACCAAAAGACCCCTTTTTGAAATTAACTCTGACCGGACACTACCAACACTTACTATTAGAGACAGAATGTCTGTGACCGCATCACTCTGAAAAACACATTTAGTATCAGCAGATGTAAAAATAACATTTCAAACTCCCATTAATAAAAAAAACCTTTTCACGAAAATATCTGAAGAAAGAAAACCAAAGATTGAAACGCGTTATAAAAATATTTTAAAATAAAAATATGATAAAAGGCTAAAAAACCCACAATTGTTGATAGCTACACTCTTTTAAATATACATTTTTTCGCTCGTTGGAACTACGCAACCATCACTTTAAATATATATATATATATATATATATATATATATATATATATATATATATGAGTAAAAATAAAAATATCAGCGATGGTTGACGTTGTGTTGTTTGAGAAAGAAAAACCGAAGAATTAATGTGATCAACTTTTGTCCCTATTGCAGGGGAAATCATCAGGATTTCAAAATGAAAAATGCAGAAAAAATTAATCACAGACCAAAACCGGGTGAAAAGGAAACAATATTAAAATCTTACCCATTCTGGATGCACATTTATAGTTTCTGCCCAGAATGGGTAGGATTTTAATATTGTTTCCTTTTTACCCGGTTTTGGTCTATGATTGCAATAGGGACAAGACATTGATCACCATTTTATTAATTGTTCGGTTTTTCTTTCTCAAACACACACACACACACACACACACACACACACACACACACACACACACACACAATTGTCCCAGTGACATATGGCCGAGTGGTTCTAGATGTTGTATCAAAGTTTACAGTTGCCCAAAGGTGCTGAGTTCAATCCTGAACGAAGGCAGTGAAAAGTAACATTCAAAACAGAGAATCAGCAACTATGTCCCAGAGCCTAGCTGGAGTCCGAACACGGTACCCCCGTAATAATAATAAAGGGTTGGGTTCGAGACTCCTAACAAGCGATTCCCCAATTCGATACAAAACACTTGATGAAGGCCGGAATACGTAAGCAAATTTTCTGTTTATAAAACGAGTTTTTAAAAATAGTTGTGCAACTTCAGCACACAGCATTTTTGAATAAACCTGTGCACAAACAGAATATAGAGTTATCTCAGTGAAGCTAAAAACTGGTACCGAACTCTTTGGAAATTGAAGTAATCAAGAACAGAAACAAATGAAACTACACAAACCAAAAACAAAACCCTAACCAGAGTATATATATATATATATATATATATATATATATATATATATATATATATATATATATATATATATATATATGGTGTCCGTAAAGTTACTATACAGTCTTATTGTTTTATTGTATTATATTTGTATTAATAGTTAATATTTATTTTTTTTACAGGTTTATTTAATCAAGCATGCCACGCAAGCTAACTTTGGAAGAGCGCAAATTTATTTTGAAGCGATATTGGAAAACAGAAAACGCAGAGGATGTAATTCGTGATTGGAATCATTATTTTAATACAGATCCTCCAACACGTTTGGCTATTTATAAACTTCGAGACAAATTTGATGATACTGGCTCAGTTGCCGATAGTCCGCGTTCTGGTCGGCCAAGTGTGTGCACTGAACAAAATTTGGCTACAGTTGCTGAGGCATATGGCAGAAGCCCAAAGAAATCACTTCGCCGTGCTAGTGCAGAAATTGGTATCAAACGAACCTCTCTACATAAAATACTCACGAAACTCCACATGAGACCATACATTCCGCGCCTAATTCACGGACTTCTTGAGGATGATACTGATCGCAGGTCTCAGTTTTGCGAACAGATCGTCAGGATGTGTGAGGATAATCCCACTTTCTTGGACGAGATTGTGTGGACTGATGAAGCCACATTCAAACTTTCATTCCGCGTTTCATCCACTCTAGGACTCTTCAGGCTTCAGTGTAGCTTAATCGCCATATATATTTTATAACTTACTATATATATATATATATATATATATATATATATATATATATATATATATATATATATATATAACTCTGGTTAGGTTTTTGTTTTGTGTACTTTTATTATATCTATGTGTGTGTGTACGTGTGTACACGTATATATATATCGAACTGCTTAAGTTGCTCCCAAATAAACAAGTGACTTTGAACGAATCGTATTTGTACAAGAGAAAACTGATATTATTCCGAATGCATCCGTAGACAAGCATGCAGAGGCTGCATGAAAAATAGTCTATGAACTTAGTGACCGAAAAAGTTGTAGCAAAGCCGACGTAAAGGCAATTAAACATAATGAAATGAAAAGAAAAACACTTTGAAGACCTGCTTAGCAAGGATTACAGAATCGCAAAAAAAGCTCACATGAACAAGAACTTAATATCAGAAAAGAAAGTTTCAATATGGAGGAAATAGCAGTAGTAAAGCACAAGCAAATAACGCATGGAAATGTTTGTAGACTTGGTTTCCTTCCTATCGATGTTTGCCTTACAGATAATTTTCATAACGAGTTGTTCACATTTTACAATCAATTTTACATAATAAATACTGATCGTCAAACAAGGCGAGTTGGCTTCAGAATGATGTGAAGGAGAGCATATATAACAAGTATCCCGTCCATTGTCCTTTTCCCCTAAACAAAGTCATGTTGGCAATCAAGACATCTGAGCAGAGGCAGAAAGAGAAAGAGAAGAATCCTTGGAAATTCATCTGAATAGGATCACTCGTATGACTTGAATTTTTCGGACTATTGTCCTCATCTTGAGTGTTATTTTTCACAACGTTTCGATCACTGTAAGCTCCGACCTTCTTCAAGTGTATCTTGTCGGACTTGGAATGTTTCTGCCGAGCTCGGGAATCTAAACGGAATTTCGAACGGAGTCCTTTATTTACTTCATGAGGGTAGCATGCTCTCGTCCTATCAGCCATGAATAGATAGAGATCATAAGTAATTATATTTTTCGGTTGCACACACTGAGGATACAATTGCGAATTACTTAGGACATTTATCCAGTTATGGCTGACGGAACGAGAGCATGCTACTCTCGTAAAGTAAAGAAAGGGTTCAGTTTGAAATACCGTACAGATTCCTGCGTTTGACAGAAACGGTCTCGAGTCCGACAAGATATACTTGAAGAGGGTCGGAGGTAAAATCGACCGAAATTTTTTGACAATAAAACTCCAAATGAGAACAACTGTCAGAAGAATCCAAATCATAAACATAATTAATCCTAATCTAAAAAAAACAAAACAAAAAAAAACGGAAATATAATATCCATGACAAACCCACTTAGCAACAAAATTTCACCCCTTCACTGTTGAGATCCCTAAATGTCAGAAAGCTTTCTACTCTGATAGCTTCTTCCTTCGAACAGCTACTTTGGAATTCCCTTCCGGATCTGCTTTCCTAACTGTACTGATATGCAGAAGTTCAAAGGTAACGTAAACCAACATTTTGTTAATCTTTCCTAGGCATGCTCCCAATTAGTAGCCCTTTACGTCCAAGTGACGATATGCCATTTTTGGTTGAAGATGAGTAAAAAAATATTTTTGATATTTTTTTCTCTCGATAGAACGGAAGATTTTGTTTGCTGCTTTTAAACAGAACCCGTTCGCATCCATGCAGTATGTTTGGGTGGGGGTTAAGTGGGCTGGAATGAGTGCGGTTGGGTCGGAAAGGTGGTGGCGTGTGTTAATGATTTATTTACCTTTACATAAGCCTTCGACATGCGTATGTCGGCTAGTAGGAAAGACTACGCACGGTTTTGTTTTTACCCCTCTTGACACGCGATCAAAGTTTCCGAATGACGTCAAACACAACACGCATGGCTGATCACAGAAGAACTAAGTGCAACATTGCCTAACTTTACGGGGCTCGAAAGACTAAGCAAACACACATACAAACAAACTCACAGAGGCTCGAGTACGCACATGCATAGAATACGCAAGCAGGTAAACAAAAACGTATGTACATATACACATACACTTAAAGGCAAATACTTATGCATCCTTTATGATATAGACGCTAGTGATGGGACGATCCCAATATTTTTCCCGATCGCGATACAATTACCGATTTTGTTTAAAATTACTGATACCAATACGATTACTGATTTCGATTCTTTTAAAATCTCCAAATATTTTGCCATGAAGGTGTTTTTTTTCATGTAATTTGTGAATATATATTTTCGCAAACATAAAATGTGTCGCGCTGATCTATAGATTCTAATTTTATTGATAACTTAAAATCAATGAATATTTATCTTTTCATCATTAATACCAGCAATTGAAAATTAAGTTTAACCTCCTCAAATTTTTTATTTAATTGTCGTTTTCGGAATCGAAAATTAGGCTTGATTATGTTCTAATACCAATTTCGATGCACAAAAACTTCTGATTTTTTTTCTGATTTCCTATACCGATTAATCGTCTCAACACTAACAGACGTATACGCACATACCAAAAAAAAAAAAAACAAAAAAAAAAAACAAACAAACAAACAAACAAACAACCCCCATATATATATATATATATATATATATATATATATATATATATATATAGGGTGACCCCCCAAAACGGGCCCCAACTTTAATTAGGCCCCGTTTCTTAGTGTTTTGTCCGAATGAAATGAAACTTTGGTCATAACTAGTTTATTATATTCAAAACATCACATCAAAACACTAGGGTATTTGGCCTTTTTTTTCTCCGTTCTACAGCATATGATCTAGATGGCCTCCATTTAGCGTTTGCTTTTTTTTGGGGGGGTCACCCTATATATATATATATATATATATATATATATATATATATATATATATATATATATATATATATATTGTTATATATTGTTATATATTGTTATATTTGTCAAAAATGATAATTTTAAGAGAAGTTTAATTGAACCGGAAATGTACAATCGTAAGATTTTCAATGTTTAAGCTCAATGGATCTTAATTCTAAACTCCAGGTCATTTACACATATATGAATAAATGTACACTAGATAGGTACGTGCAAAAGAATGCTGATGCTCAAAATATATAAACATTTTGATCCCTCCCTTTAGTTAAAAATTCACCAAAAATCAAGAAATTAATCAATTTTAATGAAATTTCAGTATTTAATCAAATAATAATCACGAAATATAGGAAACCTATTATTTTTATTTTAATCTGAGTGGAAATGTATTATTTTGTTTAAACAACAAAAAACATCTTTACTAAAGTTATGGTTTTCAGTAGTAAAACATGATTTTTTAATGAAAATAAAGCATCGTCAATAATAATAATAATAATAATAATAATAATAAAAATATTATAAAATTTTCTGGAACATTACGAAAAAAGACGCTAAACTCCGTATTAATGAATTCGATATAATTTGAAGAAGAAATAATTTCTCGAACTAACCATAATATCATTCAATTAAACATTATTTATTTAATATTTTCACGCAAAAAATTATAATTACAAAAAATATTTCCTTTTTTTTCGCATAATTTTTATATGTAAATTCTAATATTTTCCTTGCTTGAATGAACTTTCAGCGTAACATAATTTTTATATAATCTAGGAAAAAAAATTAAAGCAGGAACACAGAAAAATGAATTAAAAAATAGTAAAAATTATACAAATGTTCACGATTGGAATGTACGGTGTACGGATACGCAGTTGGTGAGAAAAAAAAGAAAAGAAAAATCGCACTCCATATTTCCTCCAACTACCTGACACCATTTTTAGACAACCTTTTGAGATTCTGTCATTGTGGTCCTCCGTAGAATCCATAATTAGACGACTTCGTTTTGTTTTATTTGAGTGAAGCTAGAATCTCTTGCATTTTGGGATAATTAAGCTATTTTTTGTACAAACAAGATGTTTTCTTTAATTCAATATCTTAGGAATTTACTAATTACCTTTGAAATAGACCTAAAACAACCTCATATTTATCTTTCAGTGAAACCATTTACGCATTACACATTACTCTATTTAATGTATATTTTTAACATTAGGGTGGGAAATATGAAGTCGATTCCGGAAATGGCTGCAAGCATTTACGTTTTGGACATTACTTTATTTCATGTATATTTTTAAGAGTGGGTTGGGGATTATAAGTCAGTTCCAGAAATGGCTGAAACAGTTTACTATTTAGATATTACATTATTTCATGTATATTTTTAGCAGTGGGTTTGGGATATAAAGTCGGTCCCGGAAATGGCTGAAACAGTTTACTATTTAGACATTACATTATTTGATGCATATTTTTAGCAGTGGGTTGGGGTATAAATTCAGTCCCGGAAATGGCTGAAACAGTTTACGATTAAAACATTACTTTATTTAATGTATATTTTCAACAGTGGGGTGGCGGATATGAAGTCAGTCCCGGGATTGAATGAGATGTGCAAATATATACTATCAGAAAGCGTCGCCCAGTACTGAATGAGATAGGTGGAAAACATATAGTAGCAAAATACCCAGCGTCGCCCCGGATCGAATGAGATGGTGAATGATATATATTAGCAGAATATGCAGCGTCACCCAGGATTGGATAAGATAGGTGAAACATATATACTATGAGAATACCTAGAATTGATTGATTTGTTTGTAATGCATTAACCAACCCAGGCAATATATCAAAGTTATTATTTATGTAAGGGGAAGCGACATAGTGGATTAAAGTTATGAAAGTTATTGTCAAAATTAGTAACATATCCAAGAATTATTAAAAATGATGAAATGTGAGTAACTTGATTGGTGTGTTTGTAATGATATAATAATCCCAGACAATATATCAAATATATTATATAAGTAGGAGGGAGAGGCATAATGTGGGCTTTTAATTATAAAAATTATTGTCAAAATTAGTAACATATTCAGGATTGTGAACAACGATTAAATGTGAATTAATCGATTGTGTGTTTATAATAAAATAATCAGCTCAGGAAATATATCAAAGTAATTATGTTAGTAAGAGAGGACGATAAGGATAGTTTAAATTATGAAAAATAATTGTCGAAATTAATAACATATCCAAGAATTACGAAAAATGACGAAATGTGATTTAATTGATTGGTGTGTTTATAATAAAATAATCAACCTAGACAATATATCAAAGTTATTATATAAGTAAAGGGGGAGGAGATAAGGAGGACTTAAATTAAGAAATATTAATGTCGAAATTAGTAACATATCCAAGAATTATGAAAAAATGGTGAACTATTAGATAATTGATTGGTGTGTTTGTAAGGAAATAATCAGCCTAAACAATATATGAAAGTTATTATTTAGTAAAGAGGGAAGGGCGAAAGTGTGGGTTAAAATTATGAAAAATGATTGTTGAAAGTAACATATCCAAGAATTATGAAAAATGATTAAATGTGATTTCATGCATTAGTGTGTTTGTAATAAAATTATAAGCCCAGACAATATTTAAAAGTTATTTTATTAAGGAGGGGGCGATAATGTGGGTATAACTTATGAAAAATGATTGTCGAAATTAGTAACATACCCAAGAATTATGAAAAATGATGAAATGGAGGTTAATTGATTAGTGTTTGTAATGAAATAATCAGCCCAGCAAATGTATAAAAGTTATTATTTTAGTAAGGTTGGGCGACAACGTCGGTTTAAATTATAAAAAAAATATTGGCGAAATTAGTAACATATCCAAGAATTACAAAAAATGATGAAATGTGAGTGTTTGTAATGAAATAATCAGCCTAGACAATATATCAAAATTATTATTTTAGTAAGGTGTGCGCTATGATGAGTTTAAATGATGAAAAATTGTCAAAATTAGTACCATATCCAAGAATTATTAAAAATGATGAAATGTGAGTTAATTGATAGTTGTGTTTTTTTCATAAAATAATCAGCCAAAACAATATATCAAATTTAATATTTTAGTAAAGGGAGGGGCGATAATGTGGGATGAAATTATGAAAAATTATTGTCGAACATGGTAACATATTCAATAATTATGAAAAATGATAAAATGTGAGTTAATTGACCGGTGTGTTTGTAATGAAATAATCAGCCCAGGAAATGTATCAAAATTATTATTTTAGTAAGGGGGCAGTACAGTTTTAATAAAAAAGTAGAATAATATGATTGCGCCTTCATTCATGCTAAACAGAACGCTCATAGCATGCCCAGCAATAATGTATTACATATGAAAAATGCTGCTGTGGAATTTCCACAGGTCTCGCTAGTTATTATTATTATTATTATTATTATTATTATTATTATTATTATTATTATTATTATTATTATTTACTCCCTAAGAATAGTCACACAGGCCATCCCAGATTTCTCTTTGAGAAAAATTTGTTGTGTTCTCTGGAGTCTGAGTGACAACAATTCTCCCCAAATTTACAGTACTCTCCGTGTCTTTCTATAAATTTCGATGAATTTCCGTTATCGCAACGATGCTTACCATTGATTCCTCATTGGCAGCGACCATTAGTTTTCACTGGAATTTAGATGGCAATAAGCCTCTCCAAGGTCCCAGTCCTCTTTGAACTCATCCAGTGGACATCTGGTTAGTGTTCTCTTTCTCCTAGTTTTTTCCATCTTCCTTAATCCTCACTTATTTGGTGTTGCGCCTGTTTATAGAGACATGAAAAAAAAAAAAAAAGAAAAGGAGGCTGAGGACAATCGCAGAGGAGGTGGGGATTATTTACAATGATACAGTTTCAGTTTTCCCATCTGATGTTTCTTTTTTGTTTTGCATCTGTAACAGTTTCTGTATATCCAGTTTGTGCTTGTAGTTTATGTATGTTAGTATTAACATTCAATCGTTTTCCTTAATGTTTTTGCAGTTTTCATGATTATTATTCATTGTATCTTCTCAGCCATCTCTCTGATTCCAATCTCTCCCATTCTCTTTTCAAAGTTTTTCGGGATTGTTCCTAGTGCTCCTATTATGAATGATGTTATTTTGTCTTTCTTCAACTTGAAGATCACTCTTGCCAGTTCAGTGTATTTTCTCCTCCTCTCTGTCTCCGTGATCCTCACTCTGCGGTTTGCTTATCCATGTCTCATAGAAAGTTTGTGAATGTCAGTACCGCTGCCGGTTTGTGCTTATACCGTTTGTCTGGTTGTTCAAGATGCAATTGTCTGCATATTTCCCAGTGTACTGCCTTTTTCACTTGATCGTGTCTATTTTTATATTCTTTTTGGACTAGTTTGCTGCATTCGCTTATTATGTGGTTTATTGTTTCATCTCTTTGTCTACAGAGCCTGCATTTGCTGTTTGCTTATGTCTTGTCGATCCTTGCTTTGATGTTGTGGATTCTAATTGCATGCGCTATTAGGGATTCAGTTTTTCTTTTTTGTAACCATTTCCAAGTGCTTGCGCTTGTCTTATCTTTTGTCACTCTTATGAATCGCTGTGTAGTTGTTTCTCTTTTCATTTTTCTTTCTTTATTTTATTTCCTGTCTCTTTTTTCTGCTTTGTTTGTTTCTGCAGTGTCTCTTCATGTGGTAATTGTTCTTCCGGTGTTCTGCATTATGTATTTTTCTAATTCTTTCTTTGTGTTATTGATATAATCTTCTATACAAACCAGCCCTCTTCCTCCATCTTTCCTTTTCACATAGATTCGGACAGTATCATCCTTTGGATGTAGTATATTGTGCATAATCATGAGTTTCCTTTACTTCTAATCGAGATTTCTCAATTCCTTCTTTGATCCAACCTATAAAGTCCAGAGTATCTTACTAGTGACACTGCTCATGTGTGGATTCCTTTAATGAGGTTTCTGTTATCTGTTTAGTTTCGAGAGGGTTTCTTGCCATTCTGAGATAATCCTTTTCAATTTTCTCTTTCATTTCTGTTACTTTGATGGTCGAAAACCAAAAGATTAGTCACACTATGGTCTGCTGGAATTGCGAAATCTATGATATGGCAATACTTTTCTTTCTTGTTAACTATTATAAAATCTGGTCTTCTTGCTTGAATGAGTTTATCTGTTTGTATGTCCATGTTGCATAGGAATTTTGTTATTTCTGCTTTCAACTACTGCTGCGGGTTTAGCGCCATTTGCAGAACTCCTAAGAATTTGTAGCTATCATATTTACTTAGTGCCCTCATCTCAGTCTGATTGGTTAGTACCATACCTTACGTTGCTTCAAGTTCCCCTTCTCATGATAAGCAGTGAGCACTTCCTCATATCGAATTCCATTCAGATATCCTGGTTGAAGATTCTGATTGTGTTTATTAGCGTCTCAATTATTATTATTATTATTATTATTATTATCATTATTATTATTTTTATTATTATTATTATTATTATTATGAATATATTTTCATGATTTTATAAAGCTAATATTTTTTTCTGAATAGCGAATAAAGTACAAAAAAAACATATGACACAGACTCAGCAAATATGGGTCTATTAAAATTACTATAACAATAGTGTCCATTGTATTTTAACTGAGTCAAATGAGATAATCTTTTTTAAATAAAAGGACTGAAAATGTTATCATTTGATGATTATGTGATGTTTATGGAAATTTTGTATATATTTGTGATGTAATTATACATGTTTGTATTTGTGTCGGAAGATTGGAATGCGAATTTAATGAGATAACAAGAAAAACAGTGAATATATTTAAAAGAATTTGAGGGTCAGCATATCGATTAGAATTTTAGAGAGGGGGTGTACGATGTTGAATTTACGTCCACGGTCAAGTATTTTATTGTTTCAGGAGTGTTCACGAAAATAGGGGTTTTCGTCACGTTTTTTTCCAATTCAAGTAAATCGATAGGAAGGCACACTGGGAGGTGCTTCTGTAGAAAAAAAATCGTTTTCCGCAAGCTATGGGCTAAAATCGCTGGTTGTAGTTGAAACTAAGGAAACGAAAGATGCTCCCCACAGGGTAAAATCGCGGATGATGCCACTCTGTGCGTTTCGGCGAGTTGCAAAACGTGCAATTTTGAAAAGACCAGGAATGGCCTCCCAACACAGGAGTTGACAGTTATAAAAAAGGGTTCAATTATGTTGAGATTCAATCCAGGGGATAAAAAAGGGGGAATAAAATAAAATAAGAATAAATGTTCAGTATTCCCCACGTCTTTCAATAACCTTTACAAATACATTTGCATTATCTCAACCGCCATTTAAAATTGATTTTTGGACGGCAACAGAGATTGACCTTCACTGGAATTTGAGTGGTATTCAGCTTTTCCAAAGTTGCAGTCCTCTTCACATTCATCCAGTAAGGTCTGGTTAGTGCCTTCTCTCCTAGGTCTTTCCATCCGCATTGGCCCATCATGACTATTTGGTGTGGATCTAGTTGATGCTGACATTGTTTTTTTATTGAGGCGGGGAGGGGTAACTTACAATTATACAGTTTCAATATTCTTCATTCCATGTGCTTCTTTATGTTTTTTTTTTACAGTTTTACTTTTGCTGTAGTTTCTATATGTCCGTTTATCATTTGTCCGTTTATCATTTGTAGCTCATGTGCATTATTCTCTGCATTCAAGGATTTTCCTTAATATTTCAGCCGTTTTCATTATTGTTAGCCGTTGTATTTTTCAGCCATCCGTCTGATTCCAATTTTTCCCATGCTTTTTTAAAAAGTTTTTCGGGGTTGTTTCTAGTGCCCCTTACTATTGTTGGTGCTATCCTGACGTTCTTCATCTTCCAAACCCTTTTCAGCGTTATGGTCAGTTCCTTGTATTTGCTCCATTTTTTCGTCTCCTTGATAGTCAACTTGTGGTCTGCTGGAACTGTGAAATCTATGATATGGCAGTACTTTTCTTTCTTGTTAACTATTATAACATCTGGTCTTCTTGCTTGAATGAGTTTATCTGTTTGTATGTCCATATTGCATAGGTATTTTGTTATTTCTGTTTTCAACTACTGCTGCGGGTTTAGTGCCATTTGTTTGGGAGTTCAACATGCAAATGTTTACACAAATCCAGTACACTTGATCCTGTCTCTTCTTCTTCCTCTTTTTCTTCTTCTTCTTCTTCTTCTTCTTCTTCTTCTTCTTCTTATTATTATTATTATTATTATTATTATTATTATTATTATTATTAAATATTCGGTAGAAATGAAAAGGAAATAGAGAAAATGATAGAACTTGTGGGGACATACTCAGAAGACATTGAGGTGGAGTTTGGGATTAGTAAATGTGCGGTGCTGGTGATGAAAAGAGGAGTAAAGGTTCATTTGAATGGAATACTACTGCCAAATGGAGAAATCATGAAAGAAATAGAAGATACAGGATATAAGTATTTGGAAGTGCTGGAGGGTGTAGGCATCATGAACAGAGAAATGAAAGAAAAAGTCAGGAAGGAGTATCTTAGAAGAGTGAAACTTATTGCAAAATCGAAACTGTATGGAGGAAATCTAATGAAAGCAGTAAATGCATGGGCAATCAGTGTTTTGAGATACAGTGCGGGAATTTTAGAATGGTCTGACAAGGATTTGCATGCCATGGATATCAAAACAAGAAAAGTTTTAGCAATGTTTGGTATATTTCACATTCGAAGTAGCGTAGCAAGGTTGTATCAAAAGAGGAAAGATGGTGGGAGAGGATTGAAAAGTGTAAAATATTGTGTTAGAACCGAGGAGATGTCGTTGAAAGAGCATGTGGTTAGAAGTGGGGAGTGGATGCTTAAGGTTGTGGCCAATGAAGTGGAGGTATGTGAGACCAAGGCTGATTATGTGAAACGTATGGATAGAGAAAGGGCAGAGGAACTGGCTAGGAAGAAAATGCATGGAAGGTTCGTCCAGGATATAGCAGAAGTGGATGATGAAAGATCATGGCAATGGCTTAGAGCTGAGTATCTGGCTAAGAGTATTGAAGCTTTTGTTTGTGCAGCACAAGAGCAGTCATTAGGAACACGATTGTTCAAAAAAGTTGTTCTAGGAGAGGAAATTGCTGCAGAATGCCGGATTTGTGGTAAGACCTCAGAGTCAATTGCGCACCTTGCAGCAGGGTGTAGTGGACTGGTCTAGAGAGAGTACCGCAAAAGACACGATCGCATGGGACTCTAGATATATTGGGAGGTGTGTAAGAGGGTTGGAGTTAAGTGTGCTGGAAAATGGTTTGAGGAGGTGCCTGATGAAGTGAGAACAAGTGAGGATGGCAAGGTAGAGGTATGGTGGGACAAAGTTATCATAAAGACCAAGCAATTGGAACATAATCGTCCGGATTTGGTCGTCATTGACAAGGTCTCAAAAAAGTGGCAGATTGTAGACTTCTCAGTACCCTGGGACAGGAATGTGAGAGAGAAGGAGAATGAGAAGTGGAGCAATTATGCTCCATTGGCCTTGGAGAGAAGTGGAGCAATTATGCTTCATTGGCCTTGGAGATAAGGCGTATACACAGGGTTAAAACACAAATAATCCCGGTCGTAGTTGGCACACTAGGAGTAGTATCAAGTCGTCTGGAAGGACAATTGAAAAAAACTACAAATCCCCGATGTTTTAGGTGGCCTTCAAACCTCTGCAATTATAGGTACCACCAACATCCTAGGGAAAACACTTGATCTTTGAAATTCCTGGTTTTAAGCCGGGATTAAGGGAAATCCTCTGGAAATCAATCCCATCCCTTTCCAGAGAGACATTCATAAGCGAAATCAGTATTATTATTATTATTATTATTATTAGTTTCATTGTAGTCTCAAACTTTGGTCGATTGCATTTGGATTTTTTAGCATCAAACTAATTCCTTGGACTTTAAACATTCAAGGTGTACCTTAACAATTTTGCCGCTCCTAACAGGTTAACCTTTTCCAGAATTAAAAATTGTTTCCTCAATCTGTTTATGTCATTTATGATTACTTTTGTGAATCACCTTGACGTGCTTACATTTCCATTTTAGATCTTCACAATTTCTTTTTACTTTCTTTCTCCCGCATTTTCGTATTGAAAAGAAAATGTTATACAAATGATTAAACATGCTTTCTTATTTTTGTTTGAAAAATCAAGTCGAGTTTGGAATGTTCAAGAACTTATCATTTTGTATGCACATGTCACATCGAAGTTCGGCATTGTCATTCTCTTGTACTACTTCTGGCTTCTATTAAGGAACAGTCGCCTGTTCTTGTAAGTGAGTAAATATGAGATAGGATAGCCGAGAATTCGAACCTGAGAAGCTAGTTTTGGAATAAAGAATTCCGATCATAAGTTTAAAATAAATAATAAAGATATGTTATTGAAAAGGAATGCGTTGTCAGTAATGTTATTGAAAAAGGAATTTGATGATTCAATTCTGTTTATGAAAATGAAATGAAATTAAAATAAGAAATTTGAAACGAAAACGATAAACATATTTGTAAAATAGGTTAGTCGGAAATGAGGTTAGAGAATTTTTCTTTGCAAGCATGTGTGGTCGATGCACGTGTTTTGGGCATGTTTTAGGCAACATGAGGCATGTCAGGCCACGGGACCGGTATGCACGTTGTTTGATCATGCAATGACGTCATGAGTAAGAGATGAGTTCTCAATATAGTGAGAGCTTTAGAAGGGAGTTAGAGTCAGAGTCAGAGAGAAGTCAGTACCGAGCCAGGGTCGGACAGACAGAGCTGACATCCGCCTTGGAAGCGAAGGTTAGAAGAAGGAAATAATGTTGAAACTTTGAATTCCTAGATGCGAAGCCATTGACCGGTCGAATGAAATAAACGAACATCATCATAGTTTTGTAACTGTCGTCTTCGTGTTATGTCATTCAACAACAAAGGTATTGTGAATTTGTATTATAAGAACATTGTGTATAAACTCATCTAAGAATGTATCTCGATCATCTTAAGAATGTGCCTCCCTCTCAGTATCAAGAAATAATTAATGTTTCTTCATTATGATAAAAGACTGAGAATCATCATTTCAAAAATATATGTGTTAAAGAAGATAATGTTTCTAGAAACACTCCCAGAACTGTCAGAACTGCATAAACGTCGATCTATCTCTTCTATCTATCTATCCCCCTCTCATCCAAAGTGTAATACATGTCTCTATTAAAATGTCCCTGTCTCTGTATTGAAAATGTACCCTCTTAATATATACCCTGTCTATGTCTCCAGTGTGAACAAGCAACAACAAATATAACATACGTCATACCTTCTAATATAATCCCTATGCAACACTTCATCTTTATACCACTTCTCATTATGGTCCCATACATACACTTTGCATATATTCCAATAGAGTACCTGAATAACTCTGCCATGTCTTCATTTTTTATATTGATGTTATGCTGCTATGAGACATTCTAATGCAAAGTTTCTTCCTTTTCTTTAAACAGTCTGCACATCAGTAATCCTGCAGTTTTGTCAGTGTAGTATTTGACGGATTTAGTGCAAATAGCTTTCTCCCGAGTTGTCATTCTTCTTAGATAATTATCCATGTATATACAGTAATTCCAAGATATGCGGAAAGAAATGAAAATAGTGTTTGGTTATATTTATAAGAGCTTATACAGATCTGGTGTGCTAGAGAAGACTAGCATTTCATGAAGAAACCCAGAACAGTTTAGAGAAAAAAAGATAGGCATAAAAATGAAATTTCCGAACGTAAATACTTTAAACCGGCATGGCTCGTTTAGAAAACGCAAACTGAAACACTGTCATCAAGGATAAATCTTCATTAAGAAGTAAATAAAATAAAACGAAGAAATAAAAACGAAATAATAATTAAAAAATGATGGATTTGGAACAGGGTCGATAACTCCATCGAAGATCAGTCTCGAGTTATTGCCCCTTTCCCCTAAAAGTAGGAACTGTGCTGACACGAATATTAGACTAAACTATTAAGTGTTAAATTAAGGATGTATATTGGGTATGTGGGTGTTCGGCGGGAAGCGAGCCATATACACAGTTACTAATTGATATGAGTTGAGGGAGAAATCTCTTGGTATACGCAAGGTTATTATATTGCCCGAGGGGAAGCAAAAGGAGTAGGGAAGTTCTACAGGATAACTACATACGTAATGTCGGTGTTATCGTACATTTTAGAATCATCAACCGGGTCTTCAATCTTAATTAACACGAAATCCAGGCGGTTTCAAACCCTGGTCTAGGATCTATTCTGTATCAATGATATGAACTTTATTGCTCAGATCACATGTAAGAAATAATGAATGTTTACTCTAGAGCGCAGCCATAATTTGAATCATCATCAATTTAAAGAAAATCAAGGTAATAATTACCAATAGGACACTAGTATATGGAACCCAATATCTACATTAACAATATGACTTAGTCTCCTCTTTTGTATATCTTGGCTGAACTGAAAGCTCAATTCCGAAATATTCTAAGGATAAAAAAGTCAACAAAGCCTTCGATACGATGAAAGATGACATGCGACAAGATGTTGAGGTTAGTTATTAGACAACCTTTGCTTCACTACATAATTCGACATTACTGTTTTTCCTTCCACTCAATCACCGACACCATGACTTTTAGAGAAATGATATAATCTGTGGAAGCTGATTTAGCAGGTTTTCCAAATTAATGCATAACTCAAAAAAGGATTCAACACGTTTCGGAAGACACCAGAGACTTATCAATCCAACAAATTTTAAAAGATGTCACAAATACCTCCAGACTCAAGTCCCATCTACTACTCAAAAATAAAAAATTTCGACTTAATTGAGACACAGAAGAAGAAATGGAGAAACAATACCCCCAAAGGAGGGAACATCATTGAAGACTCAACTTTGCCCCCCCCCCAGGTTTTGTTAAAATAGTAGTAAGCAGTGGATAATCGCAAACCGGATCAAAACAAGACACTGCAGGACTGCAGTAAACACAGGTGGAGACAAATAGACTCCCCAATTTGCCCAAAGTGCAAGGAAGCCCTCCAGGACATAGACCACCTGATCTTACACTGTCTAGTCACCTGACTGGAAGGAGGCTATGCAACATCCCATCTATCTGAAGACAATTTTTCAGACTGGCTAAAAAAATTAGCGGTATAGAGGTCTAACCCATACTACTACTACTACTACTACTACTACTACTAGTGTGTGGCCAAATATTTTCTCACATCTGAGATTATTCTCTACAAATCTACTTTTAGACGTTATATAAAATTATGGAATTTAAGTCGTTCGGAAATCCACACAGATGATTTGTTTATAGTAGTTGACGCTTTGTGTAGAACCAACCATACTTTTTGGCATTATTGCTAATGTTTGTTTGTGTAAATGACTGCCACAAGACAGAGCATACAGTAGACCGCAGTATTTTTTTCTACAAAAGAGTTTTCCTTCTCCTAGATGCACATCCTAATGAAGACTGGGTGCATCTCTCCCTGTGAATTAATACATCCCTAGATACCAACTTTGAAATATCTACGACATGGCGTGGAACATACAGCGCCTAGCCTTCCCGAATCGTCACCCATCTGGCACTGGCCAGGCTCATCGTTGCTTAACTTTGGTGATCTGACGACAAGCAGTGTATCAATGTGATTGTGTAGTATAAAATACTGTTGTCATATTTAGACTAGTGACTCTCTGTCCAATTTGAGGGGTTTTGATAAAACTTCAGAAACATATTTGTAAATTATTTGATCTCACATTTTCTCTCTGCGTCCTCTTCCCACAGATGTGATATTGCTAGTCTCAGTCTCTTCTTTATGCCATGTGTCCTTCAGAATTTTCCGATTTATTTCTTTTTTGTTTTGCCTCAGCCCGGTTGACTTGTTGGTTTAGTGGTCTTCATAACTACATTGTTTTGATATTGCGTTATAATACAGCTTACTATTCCAGTAGCTTCTTTGCAAGAACGAAAATCTTATACCTATGCTCCACTAAATTTTAACATTGGTCTTTTCAAGACTGACACTAATAAGTACGTTCTGTTTTTTTTTAGAGCGAATTCCATAAAAAATTCAAAAGTGGGCACATGTAGGGATATCCTTCTACAAAGAAATAATAATCATCAATCACCACGCATATCGATGTAGTTATAATTTTTCACATATAGATTGAACCCATGAAGACATGTTTACTGCAGGCTAAAAATCAATACATGAACCAATAGCTATTACGTTACGTCTGCATATTTGTAATGCCCTCATTCGACCACCACATGGAAAATTCCATTTTTTTAATTTTCCCACTTTTACTCTGATTTTCCCTGACTAAAACCTAAATATAAAGTTTCGTATGGGATTGAATACCTCATATATTAAATTTCATATCTGTAGACCAAAAACTAACAGAGGAGTTTGGTAGACAAAGGTTTTTAAACAAATATATATATGAATACATAAATTTAAATACAAAGAGGTTTGCGTTTACTATAACCCTTTTTTACGCAAATATTGCGCAAGTATAAATAATGTAGAATATCTGCATGAATATAATTACATTTAATAGTTAACTAAAGAGGATCATCCAAAAAAAAAAAAAAAAACGAGAAAACTATTGGGGAATTAATTAAAATGAACGTTTAAAAAATATGCAAATTAGCTAGATTTTTTGCAGATAAATGCAATTCCACGACCCATATATAACAAAAGTATATTTTCTTTTTAAATAAACAGAAAAAAGGATCGCTTTTTTTTTCTTGGCCTTCGGGCCAAGATCTTTTTCCTGTTATCCAAGTGTAATATTTGTTCCGGCAGATACTACAATCAAAGACCATAGTTGGGGGCAACCCAAAATATCAGACCATTGCTCTTCAGCAATCAGTTTTGGTCACTGTAAGGAATACCCTTCATACCAATTGTCACTATCCATTCCCCTCTCGGGGGAACTGGTCCACCTCCACTCACTCTCCACATTAAAAAACAGCCTTGTGCCTAATTTGCTCAGTGGGGAAGCCAAGAAATAACTAAATAAATAGAAAAAAAAGCTATTTTTTATATTAATAACACACACAAAAATAACTCTAAACTTATAGGAGTATAGATATATATTATATCCTTGTTAATTTACAATTCTATTATGCATAAACTTGGAATTGTATTATATATATATATATATATATATATATATATATATATATATATATATATATATTGAGAGATAGCGAGTAATACATATATATATATATATATATATATATATATATATATATATGTCTTTATTAGAGACTGAAGAATATATACATACCGTGTATAGGCATATGTTTACTTTCCAGGCATTTATGTACCGAATTACCATCATTCTTCGACTGGAGAATGCATAATGGCTTCGAGTGTGCAATTAGACGAACCAACTCTTCTTCGAAGACTTGTTCAAAAACATTCCAAAATCTCAAAGCAAAATATAATGGTGGAAATAAAATGAAAGTTAGAGAGACCAAGTGATTCCTGCTAACTTCCCCTAAAAACATACCCTAACCCTTTCTTCTGTGGCCTTTCTGAGATCATGTGAATCTCGTTAAACTTCTAAGTTTCAAGAAAACAGCATGAATTTCATTTTAACCAGATTTTCTTGTATTTAGAGGAGAGTGTTTCTATTTACCTTCGTCTCCCCACGAGGGCAGACTTATACACAATCTCAGTTTTTTATGCCAGGAAAATTCAGCTCCCCGGATGTTGTACACTGGATAATAATAAATGTTGCCTTATTCTAGAAAGATTTCTCAATGTGCATTACAATAAATTTTAGGATCTTTTAATCGCTTCTGCACCTGATAGAGGACTATGTGGACGTTACATGAAACCTTTTCACTGTCGATTTCGATTTACCCAAAAGAAGCGTTGCGTTCTCAATCAGAATGGTTTACTGATTTCTCATCCAGAATCATAATATAAATATAATATATTATAATATAAAAACTATTTTTTATTAATTCGTTTATTTTTTCGTATCCCGTTTAAGACAAATGCAATTTGAAGAATTTATAAGTTGAGCAGACATATCCTGCCATTTGAAAAGATTTGTATTTTGAATATGGCGTCGTTTTTCAATTAATATAAAACGGTATCCTATGGACTTTTAAAAGTTAGATCAAAATTTTAATTTCTCCTTTCTATTATATTACTGATAAGTATATAGTCTAATTAAAAAAAATACTTATTAATTTTGGATAAAACATACTGATACTTATTTATATGTGAAATACTTTTCCATGCAGTCATGTCTGTTTTTGTATTTTTTGAGGGTCAGTTTGCTGTATTCGCTTAATTTATGATTCATTGTTTCGTCTATTTGTCCACAGAGTTTCATTTTCTCTGCTGTTTTGAGCTTTTCCCATTTCATCTCTAGTAATGCTCTTTTTCAATTCCGAATTTAATTGGAATATTTTGGCCTAATATTCTGTTTGTGTTTATCAGCCTTTCCAATTCCTTTTCTTTCGTAAATGGCCTCAGATCGTCTCTACATACGAAGTAGTTTATTTTTTCTTTCGTGTCATTTAAAGTGCATTCTGTATCACACTTCTTAAGTATGTTGTTGAATGACATCATGGTTATAATAAACAGTATTAGCTATAGAAAGTTTCCCTAAAATATGCCTTATAAATAAAGTAATGGGAATTGAAAGCTGAGGTGAGAATACAAAGTAAGCACTCTATTATCTACGCTCAATTCATATCTTAATCATGATTCTTTACCCCTTTTGGATTTTTTGATATATTTATTACGATGTATCTCTCTTTTCCCTTTCCAACAACCTTTCTGTTTATCGGCGACTACTATAAGGGAATGGAAAAGTTTGGCTCTTATGGTTTTTCCACTTACTTGTAGGCAGATTATTGGTCTGTAGTTTTATAGGATCGTTCACTTCTTGGTGTTTTTTTTTGTAGTAACATAATTCTTTTTAAGGGTATCCAATCTAGCATGTCTGTATCATATAGACATTTTCTCAGATTTTGTGCTGGACTTTAATGTAACGTCGTACTGTAAACTAATATTCACGTTTCTTGATTAGCAATCATTTGTTTCAGTGCATATTAGTCAGCATATAAGTCCTGTAGTTCTTTTTTATATTTGGTTTCGTTAGCCTCTTTCTTCGGAGTTGCTTGTGTAATAGATTATATTACCAATATATTCTCTTCGTGGTCTATTTCCTCCTTTAGCTTTTTGGTCTTTTGTATTGTCCAGTTGTTTGTTCCGTATTATTGTTGTTTGTTCCATTGTTATACGTGGAATTAAAAAGGTTACTTATCTATTGCGCTTCTGTGATATTCTTAATCTGAAAGTTTCCTATCTCTGTTTCACAATATTGATGATGATGGTGAATCTGTTAAACATTATTGGCCAGATTCCACCTAATTTGACAAGCTTTTCGGATGCCAGAAGTACTTAGCGCTCTTAGTTCTATTAATTAATTATATTAATTATCACGCTTTAATAAAGCCTACCAACCCTAAAGTATAAACCGATTTTTGGACAATTTTTTGGCTCTTCATCATATTCGGTTGAACGTCTGTTTTCCACGCTGGCATGTGTTGGACGGTTTTCAGTAATTGACTGACGTCCAAACTAACCTGTATCTAGTTTATTCCTGACTTTATTTCCCATCTCTCTAATCCATCATTATCACGACCACCCGGGTTTTTTGTTTTCTATGTAAACAGATATTTCTACCTGTTCTACATTTACACAAGAACTGTGATGTATTCTTTCAATGTTACAAAACCAACAAAGTTTATTCTTTTGCACACAGCTATTCAGATCAGAAGTTATTAGATCAAGCCTCTCTTTAAACTCATATTCGTTGTAGTATAATAATGATGATGATGATGATGATGATGATGATGATGATGATGATGATGATAAAAAAACTAACCCCAAAAGAATATAAGAATATACACGATCAAGTGGGGAAGACAGCACACTGGGAATTTTGCAGACAACGAAATCTTGATCATCCAGAAACAAATGGTACAAGCACAAACCGGCAGCAGTACTAGAAAATGACAGCCACAAACTCCTATGGGACATGGATATACAAACGGATAAACCTATCCAAGCAAGACGAGCGAATGTCATATTAGTTAACAAGAAGGAAAAGACCTGCCAACTTGTAGATTTTGCTGTCCCAGCAGATCATGGAGTGAAGGTCAATGAGATGAAGAAATGAAGCAAATACACTGAACTGGCCAGAGAGCTCAAAGGAATATGGAAGATGAAAAAAGTCAGGATAATGCCACTAATAGTAGAAACGCTAGGAACTATACCGAAGAACTTTGAAAAGAGAATGGGAGAGATCTGAATCAGAAGGATGGCTCATAAGATACAACGGATAACAGTAATAAAAACTGTTGAAATATTAAGGAAAACCCTTGAATGTAGAGCTTAATTACACATGAACAACAGGCACAAGCTGGACATGCAGAAAATGCTACAAATATAAAAAACAAAGGAGCATCACATGGAATCACGAAAACTGGATTTTTTTATCATCAAAAACTGACATCCCACTACAAAGCGAGGAGGGTCAAGGAGGATGGAAAGACCAAGAAGCGAAAGCACTAGCCAGACTTCCACTGGACGAGTGCAAAAGGACTGAGACCTTTTTTTTTTTTTTTTTTTTTTACAAGGGTGTCACCACTTATCAAGGCCCAGAGGCCACTCGAGGATAAGGGTTAATAGGTATACATTAGTCATTGTGATTTTAGCATAGTAAACAGTGGGAATTTTGAAACTTGGATTACTTAGGGGGACGATTCAATGAGAACTTGTTTACATTGGACTTTTTCTTTTTTTTTTTTCATAGGTATCAACTCATTATCAAGGCCAAGAGGCCACTCAAGGATAAGGGTTAAAGAGTGTACAGTAGAAATTGGACAATATAATAATCATTAGTAATGAAAATTTGTAAAATTTGATAACTTATATGGAACGGCTCATCAAGAACTTATTTACGTTAGACTTGAAGACAACCATATTGTAGTCAGCCGGAAAGCAGGAAAACGGAAGACAATTCCACAGGTGTGCAGTTCTAATAAAAAAGCTTTGTTCATGGAATCTACGTTTAGGTTTAGGCACAGATAAAGAGTGGGGGGAATTATTGATAGTGTTTACAGCTAGACGAGTGTTTCTTGTGAAAGTTTTGCGAGGGGGGACCATAGATTGAAGCTCAGTCGAACACTTTCCATGAAAATAACGATACATCAGAGACAAACTCGCAACATCTCTTCTGTGAGACAGAGGTTGCAAGGAAGAGAAAAGGACATCTCCTACGAGGCTACGAAGTCTATTTTGAACTCTATCAAGGCAGGCCAAGTCCTTTCTAGCAGCTCCTGCCCAGATGTGGCAACAGTATTCCATCCTTGGACGTACCTGGCTCTTATATAGATAGAGAATTGCATCAGCAGTGAGATATCTACTGGATCGATAGAAAGATCCCACCATTTTTCCAGCGGCCTTGGCAACAGATTTGATGTACGTGTTCCATTTAAGATCAGGAGTAATGGTCAAGCCCAGAAGCTTGTCAAAACTTGAGGCCTCCTGAAGACGAGAGCCATTCATTTCAATTGATGTCAGATGTGGATCAGAATGTTGATGATGTAAAGAGAGAAGCTTGGTTTTAGATGCATTAAAAGTAACCCGCCACTCCTTTCCCCATTGTACTACATGCTCAAGATCAGAGGAGAGAGAATTGGAGAGAACTTGGTCGTTTACTGTCTTAGATGTGCTACCATAAATGGTAGTGTCATCAGCATAAATGTCTACAAATGATGTAAGGATGTGATTTGGAAGATCATTAATGTAGATCAGGAAAAGAGTTGGGCCCAGGATGGATCCCTGAGGGACACCGGCATTAATACTGTGGGCTTCTGATTTTTGCCCATCAACTACTACTCTTATGAACTTATCAGAAAGAAATGATTTAATAATTGAGAAGACATTTCCAGCTATACCATAGCTAGAGATCTTATGAAGTAAACCTTTATGCCATACCCTATCAAAGGCCTTAGATATGTCAAGAGCAATTGCCCTAGAAAGGTTGCCTCCGTCGAGAGATTTGCTAATCCTATGAGATATAACTGTAAGCACATCTGCTGTAGATCTAGCAGAACGGAAACCATATTGAGTGTCACTAAGAAGGTTATTTTTGTTGAGATGGTTGATTACTTCTGTATTTAACACAGATTCCAGCAACTTACTCATGACGCACAGGAGACTTATTGGCCTGTACTGAGAGGGGGATGAGCGATCCAAATTCCAGTGAAGACTAATAGTCGCCGATAATGAGAAATCAATGGTAAGCGGCTGCTACGATAATGCAAATCTATCTGCTATGGTTATCGACACTCAGGCTATAGAGAATGCCACAAGTTGTTCTCAAAGAGAAATATTTGATGATGGCCAGTGTGACTACTCCTAGTGAGTAAATAATAATAATAATAATAATAATAATAATAATAATAATAATAATAACTAGTGGGACCAGTGGAAATTCCACAGTGGACTCTTTCATAAGTAATATATTGATATTGGCATTTTGTGAATGGAGACACCCTGATATTATTGTAGTTCTTTTGTCAAAACTGCAAAAGTATATATCTGAGCTAGCAGGGACGCCCGGCATAGCCTGGTCGTAAAATATGCTTAAATATGATATTTGAATTCATACAGATTTCGTATATATTACTATAAGAGTCAATTTTCGATCCATTCTTATATATTATAATGAGTTTTCAAAAATAAAATAGTATATCCATATGGCTTTGGTGCACCAGCTTGAATCGAAACCGGAACCAAAAATTATGAAGAAAAAAAAAAGAATGTATGTATATATAACTTGAGTTTATTTCAGCTATAATCGAAATCGAAACCTACTACACACACACGCTATCGTATTAATATATAGATAATAATAATAATAATAATAATAATAATAATAATAATAATAATAATAATAATAATAATAATTCGTCTTGAAAGACAAAGGGTACCTTCTGTAGGGGCAGCTGCGCTTATAATTGTGTGACAGGGGATTGTGCAATTCCCAACCACATCTATCCGGAATCGGCATTGCTTGAGTCCAGTGGCAAGGAGAAGTCCAGGGCGACTGGAAATAATGCGAAGATAAGTGGAGAGCATATAGAGCACCTACAAACCCCAAATGGCCAGCCATCTGATAATGATCAGGCTCATTGTTGTTTTACTTCGGTGATCTGACAGGAACCGGTGTCAAACATGAATATGCCGCATATACTACTACTACTACTACTACTACTACTACTACTACTACTAATAATAATAATAATAATAATATAATTTCTCTCCATGCAACGCATATCTCTAATCCTCACTGGCCACGTTTCGCTACATCATCACACTATGCACACACATGCATCATAGATTATTTCCATAATCGACAGATATAATACTCTGCTGGTTAGTGATAACAAAACATATGGTTTTGCTAGTCATTACGTGATGTTAGTCATTCTCATACGGTTTCTTATTGCAGTAGTTTATTTCCCAAAATTTCAGAACTCTCAGCTTTCGTTATTGTTAATTCCTTACATCAAATGGATTCACGTTTTGCTTGATTTTACTAAAAAAAAGTTTCTTGAACTCACTCCTTTCACTTCCTTTTTGAAGAACTGGATATTATATAAATTGTGTCTATCTCTGCCCTCGTCGGATGGCATGCAAATAGGGACTATTAGCGTCACTGCTTTATATGAATTGATCATAATAAAATTCTTTTACTCTTAAGCACTTTAATAAATGCAAAATTTCGAACGCTTAACTACTTCAAAGCAAACAATAATTCGTGGAAATTTATGTGAAAACGAAAATCAGACGACTAAATATTTATGCTGTGTTTATCTCCATTCAATGGTATTAAAATGATGAGCGTTGATTTAAACTTACATCATCAATATCATCTACATACTCAATATCATCAACATCATCAATATAATCATCATCATCAACATCATCAACATCATCAACATCATCAACATCATCAATATAATCAACATCATCAATATAATCAACATCATCAACATCATCAACATCATCAATATCATCAATATAATCAACATCATCAATATCATCAATATCATCAACATCATCAACATCATCAATATAATCAACATCATCAATATAATCAACATCATCAATATCATCAATATCATCAACATCATCAATATAATCAACATCATCAATATAATCAACATCATCAATATCTTCAACATCATCAACATCATCAACATCATCAATATCATCAACATCATCAATATAATCAACATAAACAACATAATCAACATCATAAACATCATCAATATCATCAACATCAATTACATCATCAACATCATCAACATCATCAATATCATCAATATCATCAACATCATCAATATCATCAATATCATCAACATCATCAACATCATCAACATCATCAATATCATCAATATCATCAATATCATCAACATCATCAATATCATCAATATCATCAACATCATCAATATCATCAATATCATCAACATCATCAATATCATCAATATCATCAATATCATCAACATCATCAACATCATCAACATCATCAACATCATCAATATCATCAATATCATCAATATCATCAACATCATCAATATCATCAATATCATCAACATCATCAATATCATCAATATCATCAACATCATCAATATCATCAATATCATCAATATCATCAATATCATCAATATCATCAACATCATCAACATCATCAACATCATCAACATCATCAATATCATCAATATCATCAATATCATCAACATCATCAACATCATCAACATCATCAACATCATCAATATCATCAATATCATCAATATCATCAACATCATCAACATCATCAATATCATCAATATCATCAATATCATCAACATCATCAACATCATCAATATCATCAATATCATCAATATCATCAACATCATCAATATCATCAATATCATCAATATCATCAACATCATCAACATCATCAACATCATCAATATCATCAATATCATCAATATCATCAACATCATCAACATCATCAATATCATCAACATCATCAACATCATCAACATCATCATCATCAACATCATCGATATCATCGGCATCATCAATATCATCAACATCAATTACATCATCAATATCATCAACATCATCAATATCATCAACATCATCAACATCATAAACATCATCAACATAATCAACATAATCAACATCATCATCATCAACATCAACAATATCATCAACATCATCAATATCATCAACATCATCAATATCATCAACATCAATATCATCAACATCATCATCATCATGAACATCATCAACATCATCAATATCATCAACATCATCATCATCATCATGAACATCATGAACATCATCAATATCATCAACATCATCATCATCATCATCATCATCAACATCATCAACATCATAAACATCATCAACATAATCAACATCAACATCATCAACATCATCAATATCATCAACATCATCATCATCATCATGAACATCATCAACATCATCAATATCATCAACATCAAAATCATCATCATCAACATCAACAATATCATCAACATGATCAATATCATTTATATAAATCTAAACCTGAGTAAAATCAGCAGAACATTCTTTTTAAGTACGGTGCTCATACTGCTGCTCCTAAGACTAAGCTTCTTTCCTTCAACAACTACAAAAAAGACTCTCACCCACAGATTACTATGACAAATATGACCTTATCTGAGAGATCTAATCCATGTCCCATCGTAAATGTTTCCTGTTGTGTGTTTTACAAGTACGTTAATACAATGTGCTCTGAGGAACTCGTAAAACTTGTATCCAATGACATAAACCCTAACCCTAACACTAACCCGACTAACTCGAAAAGCAGCAAAATCCCACAATTTACAGTAGAGGTTCCTAGATACTGGAAAAATTTCCTTTCTGTTCCCCAATTCCCCAATTGTACTAACATGCATGAGTTGTAATGTAATGTGAACAAACATCTCGCATTTCAACTCCTTACAGTCATTGGTTGGAAGTTTAAAATGATACTGTTCTGGCGAAAATCAGTGACCCGTGTGGAAAGTTTTTGCGAGACATATAAACACACAAACAAACATACATACATACATACACACATTTTCGCTTTTATATATATATATAGACTATCGGGGGGTACCCGGCGTTGCCCGAGTGTTTGGAGGTGTGTTTGGTCGGGCGGGGGTGTGGTGTGTTAATGAAAACCTAAGAATAAGCGAAGTAAAAAAAAGCAGAAAAGAAAACAGAAAAACGAACTTTAAAACTTATCTGAAAAATAAAGCGGTGGGTACCCGGGCAGTGGGGTGGGGTAATCAAAACATAAGAATAAGCGAAGTAAAAAAACACAAAAAAAAACTAACGTAAGGAAAACGAACGATCTTAAATGTAAAAATCGGAAAAACAAAAACAAAAAAGAAAACAGAAAAACGAACGTTAAAACCTCTTTAAAAAATCTGAAAAATAACCCCACCCCCCAAAAAACACGTGAAAAATGGCTTAAATAAGCCTGTTTCAATATTAAAATTAAAAAAACGGTGGGTACCCGGCGTTGGCCGGGTGTTTTTTAGTGTGTGTGGTCGATCAGGTGTGGGGGTGCTAATGAAAACCTAAGAATAAGCGAAGTAAAAAAAAAAAAAAACAGAATTAAATAACCCTCCTTCAATATTAAAATTTAAAACATCGAAAAAAAAACAAAAAACAAATCTCACACCACGATTCGAACCCAAAACGTATAGATAATGACCCAACTGAACTAAAAATACGCGCATGAAATTGTGTCAGTTCTCCAAATATCTAAACTAAATCAGGTTATGACGTCGTCTGACGCATGCGTAGAACCGATCTTGTCATGAGAGGACGGTTTTTGCTGTAGGAAAGTGTTGATTTCAGGGTGAGAAATTTACGTTTTTGGCCAATTTTTTTATATTTGTCGGGCGAAGGATGGGGCTTTTATATGAGACCAAGTTTGTGAATTTTTGTTCTGTCTGTCGAAAGGTTTCAGCAGACATACAAACGCACATACATACATTTTTGCTTTTATATATATAGACTAGCGGGGGTATCCGGCGTTGCCCGGGTATTTGGGGGTTTGTGTGCTTTTAAATAAAAAAGAAACCGGGGGGGGGGGGTAGGATTGAACCCGAAGCCCTTAGGCGAAATTTGAAAATAAAATGTGAAAAAAAAACATGAACCGTTCGGCCAGCCAGAATGAGTTACTGAAAGATGTTTGAATTTATTTAAGAACCAAATTGACAGGTGCCAGACGGAAGTCGTAGAGCGTTACGACGACGACGACGACGACGACGACGACGACGACGACGACGACGACGACGTAAGCAATAGCTATTCAGCAAATGAGGTCAATGACCAGGTTTGTTTGTTATAAGCGAAGTAAAAAAGAAAACATAAAAACGAACGTTAAAACTTAAGCGGGGGGGGGAGGTAATCAAAACATCGAAAAAAACACAAAAAAACTAACGTAAGGCAAACGAACGATGTTAAATGTAAAAATCGAAAAACAAAAAAGAAAACGAACACGTAAAAATGGCTTAAATAAGCCTGTTTCGATATTAAAATTAAAAAAAATCAGTGGGTACCCGGGTGTTTTTGGGTGTGTGGTCCGGGGTGGACAAGCGAAGTAAAAAAAAAACCCAGAAAAACGAGCGTTACGTGAAAAATGGCTTAAATAACACTGGTTCAATATTAAAATTTAAAAAATCGAAAAAAAAGTAATCTCACACCACGATTCGAACCAAAACGTTTAGATAATGAACCAACGCGCTAACCAACTGAGCTAACACGACGTACATGAAATTTAGTCAGTTCTTCAACTATTTAAAGTAAATCAGGTCATGACGTTATATGAAGCATGCATAGAACCGGTCGTCGTCACGAGAGGACCGTTTTTGTTGACCCTTCCCTGTCGAAAATTGTCGATTTCGGGGTGAAAAAAATGAACGTTTTTGGCCAATTTTTCGATATTTTTCGGGCGAAGGATGGGGCTTCAATATGATATCGAGTTGTGAATTTTCTTTGTGTCTGTCGAAAGTTTTTAGCAGACACACAAACACACATACAAACATACAAACATACATAATACATACATACATACACACATTTTCGCTTTTATATATATAGAAGATTACATAGGTAGGAAATTATTCCCAGCAAATTTTAAATTCCTATGTCTGATAATCTAAAAGTAGTTACAGACAGACAAACAGTATTAGTATATATAACTCAAACGTTTGGAATTCTTTTAAGATGAATATATTTCCCTATTAACTGACCTTACAAGATGTTTTGCATAATCTTTTGGAGGGAGGTGTAGAATATCTAATGGTTTCCTTCTGAATGTTGCCTGTCTGGACTCTCCAATTCCTTACAAGTCGACTTTGGTTCCATTTCGCCAAATCAAACCGCATCAGATGCTGATTCAAATAAGAAATCAAAGACGCTGACGCTACATTAAAGGCGTAATGGTTTGCCAAATCCAAACATAAAAGGAATTCTAATTAGCAGCAGTTTGTTCTACCCTATATCCTGATGGCATTTTCCAACCATTTCTTGTCAGTGCATTTTCCAACCATTCTCCAGTGTTACTGTGGACGTACAAACGCGTTCACACCAGCATACGCATCGACACTGGTGCATATTATGTGCACATGCACACACACATATACACATCGGCAGGCTCGCAGGGCTACATTGGTATATTATAGTCACTGTGGAATTTCTGTACTCAGTTTATCAGTAAAGAGAAAACTCTAACAATAGAGCTTCATAAAAATAATAGTTTTCTGTATTTACATAATAAATTATTTTGTTAATTTGTAATGATTCCGTAATCGGATGTTCTCAAAGCCAATAATGAAGACAAATAAAAAATTAATCTCAGTGGCCAGACCTTTCGCTTTTAGGGTTCTGTTGTTATTGGTTTTCATTTAATATATATTTTATAAAATATAAAACAACATTAACGCATAGCAATACTGTCGCTTGATATTTTACTCATTATAAAATTAACTCAGGAAAACTCCTGATGTGTTACTCCTATCTACATCTTAATCAGAATCAAATGCCAGCTTCAATTAAAGAATCCTTCATTCGGACCAACCTAGTCCGAGGTATGCTATAAGACCATATAATATTTTATTATAATATTTTACATAGTAAACAAATAAAATCTAAGGTTTCTTGAAGTTATTTTAAAATTGCATCATTTCAAGCGTCCGATTTCTTTTACTGAATAAACACATTTTCCCACACACACATACATACACATACACATACATACATACACACATACTCTTTATTTGTTTTTACATAAGTAGCAATATGTTGTTACACAATTTGGCGGAGGAGTTTGGTAGAGCTTGCAAAGGTCAACTCTTTCAACTTTATACGGCTTGATAGCCAAATTTTCGCCCAAAAACTGATTAAAAAGATTGCTGTATGTCCGATTACCCTTTATGTAAAATTTAAAATGTTTAGACAAAAAATTAACTGAATAGTTTGCTACAATATTTAAAATTTTAAGTGTTTAGACCCAAAATTGGCGGAGGAGCTTAGTAGAGTTTTCAACTTTTTGAACTTTGACCCCTTGACAGCCAAATTTCTGGCCGAAAACCTATTAAATGATTTTCCCAAATCTCAATACCTTTTATGTCAAATCTTGAGTCTGTAGACCGAAAATTGACAAAGTTATTTGGTAGGGAAATGTACACAGGCACACACATACACACAGACATTTTCACTTTATATATATATATATATATATATATATATATATATATATATATATATATGTATATATACATACATACATATGTATAATCATGATTGACTGCCCTCTGAAACTACAGTAAAGTGTACAAATAAATTTATATATATATATATATATACATATAATAAAATGTTTAATTTATTTCTACACTTCACTACAGTTTCACATCTTGATAATTATATTAATACGATTCTAACTCTCTTTACATATTTGAATACAAATTTCAACTTATGGCAGTATATTTTGCTTCTAATAAATAACTAGTTGAGTTGTTCTCACCTTGAGGTTAAATAAAGTATGCGCGATTAACCACTTATGCACAATATTGATCAACCAAATGCGTGCATATATATATATATATATATATATATATATATATATATATATATATATATATATATATAGGTATAAAATATATATCGCGATTAAGCTACACTGAATATTCCGCGTTTCATCCATACTAGGGTTCTTCAGGATTAAGCCTGAAGAACCCTAGAGTGGATGAAACGCGGATTCGTCATATATATTTTATAACTAACTAACTAGCTCTACCTACCTATTGAGCACTTTTGAAGTAAATACTTAAAGTTTTACGCATAAATTTATACTTTCGTATATTACTTTTATGTGAGTAAATGAAGCAGTTATATATATATATATATATATATATATATATATATATATATTAAGTAAAGTGATTTTCAATTTAAAAATTAAAAAAAAAATTTTTAAATTTAAAAATCAAATTTTAATTAAATTAAAAATCAGTTTCATAAGAAGGAACAACAACAAAGTCAATTATCTGTACGATCGTTTCGGAAATCCGTGCTTTTCATTTGTGGTATACATGAAGTTATGTAGAACAATTATATATAGTTTTTTTGGTAAGCACGGTCTCCTCATCAGCAAATTTAGGAGGATTTTTATTGAATTTAAAAGACACCATAAATAAACCTAGCATTAAAAGTAAGGCAGATGAATCTTTTAGTTTTTCTTTTTTTAAAATCAGGAACTGTGTTTAAAGTAGTCATTTAGATGTTTGCTATAGCTTTTTATCTCCTTTAAATTATATATATATATATATATATATATATATATATACTAGCATTTCAGCGCGGCGTTGCCCGGGTGTTTGGATGTGTGTGTTGAGCAAAAAAAAAAAAAAAAAAAAGAAGTGGTAGTAGAAAGGCAGGCTCGAACCCGTACCGCGAAGGACGAAAAGAACGGGGGGGAAAACTTGACGTATTTTTCGTTACGACCACCGCCAAACAGGAAGTGAGGTAGGTTTTAATTAAGGCTAGACAATCGAAAAGAGAGGATGACTTTCAAAAATATTGGCGAAAAAAAAACGACCCTCTCCTTGTAGAAAAGTGCCACGTTGAAGGTGAAGATATTGTTTTTAGCCAATTTTTCGATATTTGTTGTCTGAAAGGTCGGACTTCAAAACGATACTGATCTTGTAAAAATCCGTCGCCTCTGTCGAAAGTTTTAGACACACATACAAACATAAATACATTTATATATTGATAACTAAAACTTTTCGACCCTAACCGATGAAAAAGCTTGTGTTATGACTGAATACCCTTTATGTAAAATTTCAAATGTTTAGACCAGAAAGTATCTGAGTAATTTCGTAGAAACCGCAGAGGTCAATTTTTTTAAAAACTTGGACCCCTATTATGACCCCTTAATATTTATTGTTTGTATCTCAAATCAAGTTATTAAGTAAGATCCATGTCCAACCAACCTATATCTAAAATTTCAAGTCTTTAAACCCAAAATTGTCGGAGAAGTTTGGTAGAGTTCTCAAAGGTCAAATCGCTGAACTTTGTCCAAATCCCAGTACCCTGTATATCAAATTTCGAGTCTGTAGACTGAAAATTGACAAAGTTATTGCGTGGGGAAATGTACACAGACACACACAACACACACACAGAGACACGTTCACTTATATATATATATATATATACATATATATATATTGATAGATTAAACAAAAATATATACGTATACATAAATATATATGGAAACAATTTTATGTTTACTGTAAGATTTTTAGACAAATATTATGCAAGTATAAATCATGTAGATATCTGCATGAATATAGTTACATGTAATAGTTGACTAAGGATGATCATCCCATAAGAAAACCAAAAAAACTAATAGGGAATCAATTAAAATGAATGTCTAAAAGAATATGCAAAGTAGCTTGATCTTCTGCTGGTGAACACATAAAAAGAAAATTGTGTATTCTTTTTAAATAAATTGAAAAGAGAGGTTTTAATATGAATATTAATACACTCAAAAGAAAAATGAATTTTAGGAGGATATATATATATATATATATATATATATATATATATATATATATATATATATATATATATATAACAAAAATCTTTCTATGTCTATAAAAGTACCTGTAAGAAGAGCTAAGGAACAAACCATCCAAAATTTCTGCACTGCCACACAAAATACGACATCCTTAGCTGGCGTTTTCAGGCAACAATTAAAAATCGTGTACATTACATAACCATCTTTCATTCTATACTAGCGGGAGTACCCGGCGTTGCTCGTATGTTGAGAGGTGGTGTAGTAAAGAACTCCGGTAGGAAGCCCAGGTGAGGAGAGATGTAAAAAAAAAAACGTAATGGTAGGGGGGGGGGAATCAAAATAACAGTAGGCAGCCCGGGTGAAGAAAGGTGTTAAAAATAAGTAATAGTAGGTTCGTGTGTGGAGAGATGGTGTAGGAGGAAATCAAAACACAATAAGCAGCCCGGGTTGAGAGAGGTGTAAAAAATAGTGGTAGTAGCGGGTGTGTGGGGAAAGCAAATCAACAGTAGGCAACCCGGATAGAGAGAGGTGTTTAAAAAAAGTGATAGTACGCAGACAGGCTCGAACATGTAATGCGAAGGAGGAAAAGAAGGTGAAAAAAAAACATAATGCCTTAGATGATGCGTCCATCGCGAAACCGGAAGTAGCGAGCATTGGATGTAGGGGTAATCAATCGAAAGGAGACGGATACTTGCGAAAATCTCGACGAAAAACCGACCCCTCATTGTAGAAAACTACCCTGTTGAGCGTAAAGGAATTTTTTTTCCAAGTTTTCCGATATTTGTTATCCGAGAGACTACATATTGAAACGATACCAATTTTGTCATGTTCCGATGCGTCCGTCGCAAGTTTTTGCAAGACATAAAAACACACACACATACACACATTTTACCTTTTATATATTAGACTAGCGGGAGTCCCCGGCGTTGCCCGAGTGTGAAAAGGGTGTGTAGTAAGGAACTCTAAAACAACAGTAGGCAGCCTGGATTGAGAGAGAAAAGAAGAAAAAGTGGTAGTAGCGGGGTGTCCGGGTGTGGAGAGGTGGGAGGAAATCAAAACAACAGTAGACAGCCCGATTTGAGAGAGGTGTTAAAAAAATTGTAGTAGGTAGTCAGGCTCGAACTCGTAACACGAAGGCAGAAAAGAAGGTGAAAAAAACCCTAACGTTTTAGCTGATGCGTCCATCGCGAAACCGGAAGTCGACATACAGATACGCGTTCGACATACAGATTCCCATGTTCGATTGAAGAAAGCAGCAGGTTACATCGGCCGAAACGTTCTGAGAATAACACCCAAGATGAGACTAGTAGTTCAAATAATCAAAATAATACAAATTATCAGTCATTATATAAAAAAAAAGAAAACATATTATTTCGTATTTGAAATGAATAAATCACCTTAAATATGATGTTATTTTATACTTACATACAGATTGGGTTGCGGTAGGCGAGGTGGATTTTCATAAAAATGTATTGCTTGAAGAGGTTTCTAGTAACTAGTAACTAGCTGACCGAAACATGCTCACGACTGTGTAGCAAAATATTACTGTTTATGTAAAAACAAATAGCCAGTATATCCTGCTCTATTTCGGTATTGAACACTCTTGTATTAACTTCGTTAAACTTCATTCGGAAATTCATTCTGGAAAACAATAATCTCAGATTAAAATAATAATTACTGGCTCTTATAGATTTTTAATTGCATTTTGTCATAATCCACATAAAACCATAATATTCTATATACATTTTACAAAGAAAACATTTAAAATGAACATCCGAACAAAACTTCTTTCTTAGAAGTGCACGCCTGTGGAACTCTCTTCCGTTTCCCACCTGACTACAACTTGGATATCTTCAAATCCAACATAAACAAATTCCTGATTAACCGCTCCCTTAATTGAGACACTTTACCAAATATCCATTACTAACGATTACTACGATATTATCCCATTGATTACTGTGCACGCAACATCCCTTATCCCCGAGTGGCTTCCGGGCCTTGATAAGTGGTGACTACCATGTAAAAAGAAAAAACAATCATCTTTATTCCCATATATAAAACATACTAAAAGAAATGCGCCTGAAGCTTTCATATGCTTGATAATAAACATTAATCCACAAACAATCTCAATTATAGTATAGACGCCTTTCACTCACTTTCCCACGCATTTGTGGACTAAATTCGTTTGGCAACGTATACTCCAGTACAGGCACTTTGGATATTTCTTTGATAGGTGTTGTCAAGTTGCCCTGATGCTCTCGAGAAGTCATGGGGGGCAGGTTACTCAGATTGCCTACTCAACGACTTATAAATTGTTTCGTCTTTGGTACGTATATGAAGAATGTTTCCAAGTATATCGAAGTAATTACTGATCATAGAAGAGGTGGAACATTAAACACGAACAAATATGTATACAGTAACCGAGTTTAGATAAAACTACAAGTCCGTCCGGCATGGGATAGTCGTAAAATATGTTTAAACATGATACTTTAGTTTATGCAAATTTCGTATTTACCATTATAGAATCAATTCTTTATTGATTGTACCGAATATATGATAATGGCCGCCAGTGTAGCCCGATCGTAAAATATGATATTTATGCGTATTTTACGATCGGGATACGCCGGCGGCCACTATCATATAAATACGCTAAAATATCATATTTTAATTGATACAAATTTCATATTTATTATTTTAAAGCTAATTGATTATTATATTGTGCCCAATATATTTAAAATTAAAAAAAGAAACAATATGACTTGAGTACTATCAGCTAGAATCGAAATTTAATGATATAACTCTCCAGCTTCTTTTGTTACCGTCTAATCTAAGTCCACACACAAATTCATTCATTAATTGGTATCATGTCTGGTGCAGACATGGACAGCTATGGCTCTCCATCTATCATTCATTATTGTTGATCATTTTGAATCCCATTCATGCTGTTTTTCGAAAGTGTTTGATCTATTGCCAAAGTTTTCTTTGCAGTCGTACAGACAGTGAGTTGCAGGTTCTTTATGTCCAAACAGTGACTATATTAGGCGATTGTCCTGATTATTGTACCCAAAGGAATCTTCTGCTCAGGTCAACAAGATACGAAACCATGACCAAAATTATTCCTGATTGCTCCTGTATTACATCAGTCACCTGCTTTCTATGACCTACGTTACCCTGATCGGAATGCTGTAGTGGTTCTCGACCTTCCCCAATGGTCTCCCACGGACTAGCGGAGGGAAAAAGGTATCTTACTCTTCCTTTGATAGTAGTTCTATCCCGCCACCCTATATCAAGTCTATAGACCCACAATTAGCAGAGTAGTTTAGAAAAGACCGTTCCTCATACACACAGACAAAGTCACACACACACAAACACACACGCACACGCACACACACACACACACACACATATATATATAGGAAGAGAGAGATGTTAATAATATATCTAAATAAATATCTACTACGAACAATGGCATGGAGTAATTATTTTCCTATCATATTTGACGAATGTTTCACATTAATATATATATATATATATATATATATATATATATATATATATATATATATATATATATATAGTAGAACCCCGGGATATAGCATTAAAGATTAGTAAAAAAAATACAGTACAGTATATAATACACATGTATATAATCAAATAACATTATATATAACACCGAAAGGGGGTCCAAATACCATAACCAGGGTCCGGAATACATCGTATTCCGAATCGTAACCTGAAAACGTAGTATTGGGCCACCGTATCGCGCATATATATATATATATATATATATATATATATATATATATATATATATATATATATATATATGTGTGTGTGTAACAATCCTAACTAGATGTAAAAGTTCAGTATTCGAGATAGAGCAATAATATAAGGATTTAAAATCTGTAAATTATTTACTATTAACCTATGGATATCATTTTTCTAACGACTTTCTGTGAGGATAAGAGACATTCATTGAAACTCCATGGAATAAGGAAAAATGTGTATGCCTTTAATTTGTATGCCATTGTCGAGTAATAAATTAGTTGTTAATTTTAATTTGCAGGTGTAAAAGTTCAATTTCTTACACACACACACACACACACACACACACACACACACACACACACACACACACACACACATATATATATATAATTTTAAATAAATAAGAATGTAAATATACAAGCTACTAACTATAGTGGGGGTGATAAGTAGTTAAATGGATTAATCCAAATCTTATAAATACAAGACTGATAAATTAAAAAATGTATCCATTTCAAATGGATAGTACCAGTCAAGGATCCGTCACTTGACACTCAGCTCAACAGGTGAGGGGCCGGAGACCGGCCCAGCACCTGTTGGACTGAGGTACACCGCCTGGGTAATACCTAGGAGGTCCACCCTCCCAGGCCTTGCCACCGGGCTTTCCGGTGGGGCAAGTTTATTGCTTGTTGCCTGAGGCGCCCCGACCGGGGAATGCCGACGGGGTTACTCAGGCAATTTTTAAAATTGCAGGAGTGCCCCTCCTTTAGGGGAGCCTGCTAGGTTACCACTTTCCGGCCTTGTGCCACATTTTGCTGAGTGGACAGCAAATAAATATAATCCATTTCAAATGGATAGTACCAGTCAAGGATCCGTCACTTGACACTCAGCTCAACAGGTGAGGGGCCGGAGACCGGCCCAGCACCTGTTGGACTGAGGTACACCGCTTGGGTAATACCTAGGAGGTCCACCCTCCCAGGCCTTGCCACCGGGCTTTCCGGTGGGGCAAGTTTATTGCTTGTTGCCTGAGGCGCCCTGACCGGGGAATGCCGACGGGGTTACTCAGGCAATTTTTAAAATTGCAGGAGTGCCCCTCCTTTAGGGGAGCCTGCTGGGTTACCACTTTCCGGCCTTGTGCCACATTTTGCTGAGTGGACAGCAAATAAATATAATCCATTTCAAATGGATAGTACCAGTCAAGGATCCGTCACTTGACACTCAGCTCAACAGGTGAGGGGCCGGAGACCGGCCCAGCACCTGTTGGACTGAGGTACACCGCCTGGGTAATACCTAGGAGGTCCACCCTCCCAGGCCTTGCCACCGGGCTTTCCGGTGGGGCAAGTTTATTGCTTGTTGCCTGAGGCGCCCCGACCGGGGAATGCCGACGGGGTTACTCAGGCAATTTTTAAAATTGCAGGAGTGCCCCTCCTTTAGGGGAGCCTGCTAGGTTACCACTTTCCGGCCTTGTGCCACATTTTGCTGAGTGGACAGCAAATAAATATAATCCATTTCAAATGGATAGTACCAGTCAAGGATCCGTCACTTGACACTCAGCTCAACAGGTGAGGGGCCGGAGACCGGCCCAGCACCTGTTGGACTGAGGTACACCGCTTGGGTAATACCTAGGAGGTCCACCCTCCCAGGCCTTGCCACCGGGCTTTCCGGTGGGGCAAGTTTATTGCTTGTTGCCTGAGGCGCCCTGACCGGGGAATGCCGACGGGGTTACTCAGGCAATTTTTAAAATTGCAGGAGTGCCCCTCCTTTAGGGGAGCCTGCTGGGTTACCACTTTCCGGCCTTGTGCCACATTTTGCTGAGTGGACAGCAAATGAATATAATCCATTTCAAATGGATAGTACCAGTCAAGGATCCGTCACTTGACACTCAGCCCAACAGGTGAGGGGCCGGGGACCGGCCCAGCACCTGTTGGACTGAGGTACACCGCCTGGGTAATACCTAGGAGGTCCACCCTCCCAGGCCTTGCCACCGGGCTTTCCGGTGGGGCAAGTTTATTGCTTGCTGCCTGAGGCGCCCCGACCGGGGAATGCCGACGGGGTTACTCAGGCAATTTTTAAAATTGCAGGAGTGCCCCTCCTTTAGGGGAGCCTGCTAGGTTACCACTTTCCGGCCTTGTGCCACATTTTGCTGAGTGGACAGCAAATAAATATAATCCATTTTAAATGTGGAAATTGATGAATCGCACAGGTAAGAAATTCATTTTTATACTATGAAAAGGTTAGTAATTGCAATTAAGAATAGGTAATTGGATAAAAAATTTTTGTAACTTGTCTTCTTCCTAAGATTAAGGGTGGTGGTGTTTGATCAACACTGCTAGGGAGCCATGATGTAATACACTGTTTTGTTTTTAAATCCCCGAAACAGTGTTTCATGGTAAACAACTGATGATCCCTTGAAAAATAAAAAAAAATGGTATTATAGTAAATTTGAGAGTTGATTGCAGGTGATTAAATGACTTACTGATTAGATGGTTTTTTTTTAACGAATGATAAAAAATAATTTTTTGTATGGTTTCAAATGTTAAAAACTTCAAAGACTATATATATACATATATATATATATATAAACTGCATTAATCGCTTTATTTCAGATTACGGTTAATTATTTCCCAGAATTTTATTCCAATTCATGCGATATTCACAAAGTTATGGCAGTTTATTCTTTATCGTGGAATTTCCACTGTCCATCGCTTTATTGCAGGTGTCTTAAAATGTTGTATTAGGGCAAAAATCCAATGTCTAATCATGAAAACTTTACTTTTTATTATATTTTTCTGTTAAAGAATAATAAACAAAAGCACATCCTAGATGCTAAGCCTCAAATAAATGAATTATTTATCGCCATATCCACCATTTTTAAAAAAATAACTTTAAACAACCGAAGAACCGAAGAAGTCAATTGTTTGATCTGAAAAAGAGTTATTATTCTGGCAATATCAACTACATTCCTCCACAGGGCATTCTTTGAAGTAAATTGCTCTCCTCTCTCATCAGCACCTCTTTTTAATATTGACCAGAGATATTCAATGGGGTTAAGATCCCGAGAACACAGTGGCCAGCTCATGAGGGGTTTTCTAATAAAGCCTATAGATTCAAGGAAGGCTGCAGTCGCTCTAGCAGAATGGGGTGGTGCATTGGCAGGCATAAAAATTATCTGAAAACGACGTGAAAATTGTAGGTCATCTAGCCATGGTGATAAATGTTTATCAAAAAAGGCCCTGTACGCATTGCTGGTAAGTTTTACACCCTCTGCAACTCGGAATGATACAACCAACTAATCTCCAATGATTTCCGCTCAAAACATGATGCCTCTACCTTCTTGTTGGCGATGAACGCTGTAGACGGTTGGAGCTCTGTTCGAGTTCCAAACTATGGCCTATCCATCCGTCAGGAGTAGCACAGGTCTCATCTGTAAATAGAACACCTTGGAAATCCATTTTCATGTAATTCTGTGCTGAAGCCATTCGTTTTTCCTATGTTGTTTGCTTAAAGAAGGCCTTCGAATAATTTTGATGTTCCTTGCCATCTCATTCAACACATTACATCGGGCCTGTCTGGATCTTGGAGCGATTCCAGCTCTTGCAAAAAATGGTGGTGTTTAGGTGTCGGTTGATTTCCCTACGAATTTTCCGAATATCACGATGTGAAAAGTTTCTCCTAGTGCCCTTATCTTTTCTGGATTTGGTGTTAGGGCTGTTCACGAATGAAGCCAAAGTTTTGGGATTCCTTTCCAGCTTCAAAGCTAAATCTTTGATGAACAACCCTTCAGCGAGTCCATCAACAATCCTTTCCTTTTCAATAACTGTTAATTACCCTTTTTTTTTGGCATTTTAAAAGATCAGCAATAAAGTGATGGACAGTATAAATTTCTTGATAATAAATAAAATGTCATAACATCGTGAATATCGCATGGATTTGAATAAAATTTTGGGAAATAACTAACCTTGAAACAGTCATTTGACGATACAATTTTCATTCTTTTGTGAAGTATATTTAGTGAAATATTGATATTTTAATAATCTGCAATAAAGCGATTGACGCATACATACATATATACATACATACATGCATACATATATATACATATATGTATATATATATATATATATATATATGTATATATATGTATGCATGTATGTATGTATATATGTATGTATGCGTCAATCGCTTTATTGCAGATTATTAAAATATCAATATTTCACTAAATATAATGTACTCTCCTCTCATATTCCGATGTATGAGGTTCAGACAACTAGATTGTATGAAATTCATACACATGATTTTTTTTATATTAGTGAACGCTAAACTTTGTATAAACCGACCTTCACTTTTTGGAACCCCTACTAAACTCAGTCTGTGCAAATGATTGCCAAAAGACAGATCGGACAGTAGACTTCAAGTTATACATGAGAGTTTTCCTTCTAAATGCATGTTTCTTTTTAAAACGCGCCTCCAGATACTAACCAGGAATTTCCTACTTTCCGGCGCAATACATACTGCGCCTAGTATTTCCAAATTGTCACCCATCTAATACTGGCCTGTCTATGTGTGTGTGTGTGTGTGTGTGTGTGTGTGTGCACACGCGCGTGTGTGTTTATGTGTGTGTGGTCCCTAGTTAATAAGTACACATTAAACTCCTCGTACGATTCTCAACCGGTGAGAAAATGTTCCTGTCCGTTCTGGGAAAGTCATTTTACCATTCACATTTTTTTCATGTGATTTATAACCTATTTGTTCCAGTTTCGTATATATCTGTATTTATCGTTTCCTGGTATTCTTATGCGTTTGAACTTGTGACAGCAGACATGAAAATAAAGAAACTGAAGCATATTATAGCGACGACGACGACGACGACGACGACGACGACGACGACGACGACATCAACAACAACCAAACTAAAAAAAAAATGGCAAACGAAGTAAAAAGAGGCAAAAAAACAATGCTGCTATAAATCATTGCCAGTAGATATGTCAGAAAAAACAAACAATCCTAGCTGACAGTATGATGCTGCTACTACTACTACTACTACTACTACTACTACTACTACTACTACTACTACTACTAACAATGATCACACTAATACAAATAATAATAATGAAATTTAATAACCTGACATTCACTCTGCCATAAAAAAATGTTGGTACAGCCTCAATTCGTGCCACACGGATTGGTTGTAATACATCAAGGAGAATGAAGAGTTAGAAAAGTGCGAGAATTATCCAGACCTTCACTAAAACGGGGCAAAGCGCACTGGATTCTTGGGGATGTTTATTATCGGTACAATTAAAAACAGATGAACAAGATTTTAATTTCATGGCGAGAAGACGTAATACAAGGTCGGGAAAGTGACAAAAAACGTTTTAGAGAAAATCTATCTGCCCTGCAAAAAAAAAAAAAATAAATAAATAAAAAAAATACATCCCCATCGACATTCACGGCTAGGAACGCTTCAGGCAATGAGCAATGAACTAAGCGTCTCATAGCATGAGAAGGTAAAATTTAGAGGGCTTGATCTCCTAGAAGTACACAGGACCCATGACTATTCACCCAAGAAAACCGACAACAAAGTCGTAGACTCTGATTGCTTCAAACTCCTTCTCTCGAAAGCAAAAGCCAATTGACGTTATCAGCGAGAAATCTACGGTAAATGGATTTTATGATAATGAAAAGTACTTTGCAAAGTGTTATAATGGAACAAAAAAGAAACAGGCACTTTCTAACAATGAAAGGTTAGAGACGATGACTGAAAGAAAGCTAGACAAGGAAGCGACTTTGCTAAAGATGGGGAAAGACGAAAGAAACTCCACACACGTTTGTCGGCAAAACGATCTTCCAACTTTAATCACAAATATCTCTCTCTCTCTCTCCCCCTTTCTTTCTCTCTCTCTCTCCCTCTCTCTCTCTCTCTATATATATATATATATATATAACTACTTAATTTACTCACATAAAATTAATATACGAAAGTATAGATTATGCGTAAACTTTAAGTATTTACTACAAAAGTGCTCAATACGTAGGTAGAGCTAGTTAGTAAGTTATAAAATGTATGCCTGAAGAATCCTAGAGTGGATAAAACGCGGAATATTCAGTGTAGCTTAATCACCATATACATTTTATAACTTACTATATATATATATATATATATATATATATATATATATATATATATATATATACCTGGTATCTAGTTGGTATATGGAGGCACATTAATTCACTGGGAGCGATACACCCCCTTCATCTTAGTTAAGCCATGCATCTAGGAGAAGGTAACTCTGATATAAAAACCTGCGTTGTACTGTGTGCAATGTCTTGGGGCAGTTAAATTGGTTGTTTCTCGGTGCCTTTCACATTCATCCTAATTTGACGACATTTATAGTTTTTCTTGCAATCTGTAAACTAATAACACATGCAAAATTGTCGCTGACAAATAGCCATAAATCAAACAACACGAGCGCGGACATTGTTTAGCTGGCCGTCGGAAAACATAACGTTTTGTTGGCGAAAATGGTACATGCGATATTCATTAGCATAATACCGAAAAACATACAAATGTCGTCAAATCGCATGGAAAAGATGAAATAATTAACACAGATATATCCATATATTGTTAATTGTTTTTAGTTGTTGTTTCTTATTTGTATTTTTAGGGAAAATCTTAAAGTAAAAGACGCGAATATTTGGGAGCTAAACTCTTCAGTACATAAATATATATGTAGTGCTACGGTTTTAAGCATTACTAATGTACACGTAATGTGTATAATTGTATAAAAACTTGAAAAACTGTAATTTTTTATGTTTTGACGAATATGTCATCGTGATAAAGCAATTTACTAAAACACTTACGTAATTTGTTGATTATTTTTTATTTTTGTTTGTTTTTATTTTCATGAGAAATCTTGATATAAAAGACGCCAATATTTTTGAGCTCTGAAATGGCCTATGCATTAAATGAATTTACGGCGAGGGAATATGTCTTTTATTGACGCTATGTTTTAATATTAGGAAGCGTTCGTTTATAAAGCGAATAAATGGATTCGGGAATATGAGAATCTGCAGAGCTCAGCCAATTAGAATGGACGGACTTTTAATTTGGATGTCGCATCGTTGTTGCAAACCTACGATACTTTGGTTCAGAGAGGAATGTCTGCAGTCATTTTATTATAAGTAGGATATAATATCAGGTTATAAACGCATGCGTGCACATAAAAAAGATTCGTTCCAAAAGTAAAAGCCCCCTATATTTAATTATTGGCAACATCACATCTCACAAATGTGATGTTTTTTAAAATTTTTTTTTATACAATTTTCACCCCAAACAAGGCACAGTGCCACTTTGAAGCAGGGGGCTACTATTAGGGACTTAATTAGCGGGGTCATTATGAAGGGAAAAGAGTAGAAAGATGTTTGTTAACATTACACTTGAACTTCTGCATATCATTGCAGTTGGGAAAGCAGAATCCCGGAAGGGAGTTCCTAAGACCCGCAGTTCTGGGGAAGAAACTATTGGAGTAAAAGGCTTTCTTGCACCTAGGGATCTCTACTGTAAAGGGATGAGACTTAGTAGCTTGTCGGGTTTGTCAGGGGTAGTTACGTCGGGGAGGTACAAGTGTTTGCAGTTCGTCAGAGCATTCACCATTAAAGTATTTGTAGAACAGGCGGAGGGATGCAACATCTCGTCGATGGGACAGAGGACTAGTCTTAGTCTTTTCTATAAATCATATTATAGTATCTGTTTTCCGAATTATCTAATCCATCTTATGCTTCCTTTATTCCGGCTATTCTGACTCGTGTATCTAGTGTTCTTCATCAATTCGCTGTTTTGATACCTCATTGTAATATTGTTTCTGCAATTTCGTGGAATTGTTTTTCTGTTGATTGTTTCCCTTCTATCTATAGCCTTGGTTTTTCAAAACTAATATCAATAAGCATTTTCTATCGTTTCGATAATCATCTTTTGTTCTTTTAGCTCCTTACATCAAGTAGCTTCACGTCTAGTCTGGAGCTATTCTCATAAAAATAAGTTTATTCATATCAGTTACGATGAAGACGAAATCTGAAATTAGTCATGATAGATAATCAAAATGCGCAATTGTTTTTTTTTTTTAAAGTTTCACATTCAGTGATATTTAAAACATTAATTATATAGATGATATGGTGGTGGCGACTCTTTATTACTTCGCAGGCCGTTGGTACAGTTCCCGCCCGTTTGCGATAACCTGTTCAGCTCACAAACCAACTTTATTTCGTAAAATGGCTGTTCTTAAAAGCTGTCCTTCTTCAAATCTTTGCACAAATTATTTTACTGCAACCCTTAATTGTACACACATGTTGGCAGCATTTTTTATTTCTTATTCCATAACTAATTTTTATTTTAATCTTTATAAAACTCGACTTGTTAAATTTATGCACATTATCCTCTTTTATTATTTCACTACCACATTTCTGTTTTGTGCACGTGACATTAACTAATTCACTCCTCCTCCCGTCATCTTAATTGTTTTCTTTTCCTGCAACTCTTATTTGGTTCGCATTTCTATTATTCAGCCTAACCCACTGTTTCCATTTTACAGACTATGCCAGCGATGTTTAATATGGGACGCGTTCACAACGATTGTTTTATTTGAAACCGATACTTTTCTTTTGTTCTGGAATAATTAAAAATTACAATGATGGCAACCAGGCATTACCCGGTCTAAATATCTGTAATAATATGGATATACACTTACGAGTATGCGAAGACGTGTCTGTGTGATGGCGGTGGTTGGTTAAGATAATGAATATGTAAGAAATTCAGATTTAGAAATATGCACGTGCTTGTTTGTGTTTGTAGATCCTCTTCTGCGAATAAAAGATGTTTTTGAGATGGGTGCCGGTTTTAATGAAAACTATTTTGTAATGTATCGTTAAATGTAAGAAACAAAATAAATGTCAGCTGTTAAACACAAACAAAATAATGAGTTCAAAAAGCACAAATAAGAAAAGTGTGATCTATATAATTATAAAACTCAGATCATCTTGCTTGCTTGGGCGTTTAAACCGTCCATTCGGTTTTTGACTTCCGGTTTCAAAAATTCGTTTGCTTACCTATTTTATGACCGCCCTGCCATATATTAAAAGCCATTGCTGCTATCAAAGCATACATAAAGTCAACAATATTTTTCGTTTTAACTTATTTTAACGTATTTTCCTTATAAATAATTATAATTTAACCTGTTGAGTTGAAAACTGATTTAAATATAAATATACAATATATAATTAGGTACTCTTGCATAATTTGACCTGAATTCTCGTGAATTCCCGTCAAGCATGGATCGGGCGAGACCGGCAATTCTCGGTGTCAGTCGAGCGTTGTAACAGACGCAGACTAATGAAAAAAAAAGAAATAAAAAAGCGAACCGGAAAAAATTAAAATGCAAATAATCCAAAATAACAAAAAATCTACCTTGAAAAATGAAAATATGTTTATTTCATTTTAGTATTTAATTTTTTTTTTCAAAATATTTATCACCGGAAGGTTTGTTTTTATTTTCTACAGGAAAAGATTTTTTAACCGTATAATTGTTAGGTGTAAGTACAAATCTTTTTTTGTCTTGTTTTGTGTTCTTTTTTGTAACTGTATTTTTTCTTGTTTTTTTATTTTCAAGACTTGTCGTTCAGTCAAGTTATTTTGGTGGCACTGTCTATTTGTTCATCTCCAGGAGAAACCATCCTTTACACACGATCTTTTTTAAGCAAACATTTGTGTTTACAATTGTTGTATCACAGTTTTTCGGACAACCACTTCTTCTCCTGACAATATGAGATTGTCTGCATCGATGTTTTCATTTCTTTTTCTAACATATATAGATTTATTTTCTTGCCTGTCATTTTTTTGTTTGGCGAGTTTGAAAATATATTTGTTTGTCAGCTTTTCTGTTTTTTTTTTGTTGTAGGTTTAGTTGCTTTCTTTCAATTCGAATGTCGTCTGCTTCCATTTAGATAGCGCCTTTTTATTGGCTAATCAAACTCCCAAAAATTAAATTAAAAAATAATACTAAATAAATAATAAAGAAACAAATAATCGAAAAATAAAAAAGCCACTCCTCTTAATATCACCTTAAAAATTACTAAAAACATACCAGAAAAAAATTAAATAAATAAAATAAAAAGTCGAGTTAGCGTTTCACCATTTGAACAATGCTCGACTGAAACCGATGATTGCCGGTCTCGCCCGATCCATGCTTGACGGAAATTCACGAAAATTAGGGTCAAATTATGCAAGAATACCTATAATTATAATCTTGTTAATAACCATATTTACTGCTTTTACTAGAGCTCTTGTGGATTGTGATGATTTATTTTATTTTTTCAGGCTTTACTTAAAAAACATTTTCTCTTCGATGAGGGAGGAGATAGAAACGTTGTTTTAGTAGTGCTTTTAGTAGGACCTCCTTTGTTCATTTGCTTTCATTGTAAAAAGAATGTTTGGTAAAAAAAGTTTAGAGCATTTAAAAAAAAAAGAGTAAATTTATACATTTGTTTTTGATGATCAAACGATAAGGATTAATGCGTTGTGTGTATAGATGTTTGTTAGTGTCTGCGTGGATATGATTATGACTGTGTGTATGCGTAATTTAGACCTAATGATCGACAGAGAACCGAAAAGCCGTTGAGGCAACCTAGATCTTAACTCTCTCATGAGTTTTGTCCTAACTGTTTATTGAAAAAGAAATCTAGCTTTTTATCCTTTCAGGATGGATAAAGACAGCAATGCAGTTGATTGGTTTAACATGTTTTATTTTTAAGTAATTCGAGTGCATATATGCGTCGAACCAATTGCATATAAACTAGTTTAAGCATTTTTATATTGGACGCCAAAGAGTAACTTTCGTTAGTTACACGTGCTTCGATGCGTATGAGTTTTAGTTGTGAGTATTGTTCGCGCGTTTGACTTCAAAGTGTCGATTTGTACTTGCATAATGTGCCCAGTGACTTCTTAGAACATTATAATGCATAAAAATTACGTGTTTTGCAAGTCCATAACTAGGGTGTCGGTTACTTTGCGATTGGAGAACAAACACGAATTTAGATGAATACATTTACATCTGCTTTGACACGTCTGATGATCGCAGAGAGCGGACTACAGATGGCGTCTTGGGGAACGAGATACGACGGGATGGCTTTACAATCACGGTTCCGCCGTTGAAGTTCGGCCACTTGTAATCCTCAAATCTCAGCAAAATCCTCCTTTTTTGTTTTAACTGAGATGAGTCACCGCTCATCAAGGCCCAAAGGCAATTTGAGGATAAGGGTTGATGAGTGTCCGATAAACGGTGAGATAGCACCGCGATGATCAGTAACAATTGAACTTGATTACCTAACAGGAGGACTCAATAAAATCTTATTTACATTAGATTTAAAAACGACCATGTAATACTCAGTTGGGTAGCAGTCCCACAGTATTGTGTTTATCTGACGGACAGTTCTAGAAAATAAACTTTACTCATAGACTTTTCGTTTAGTTTTAGACACTGATAGAGCGTAAAGGAAATTGCTGGCAGTAGTTGTCGCTAGACAAGTATTTTTTGCGAATGTTTTTCTAAGGGAATATAGACTGAAGCTCAGTCGAGCACCTAACATGACAATAACGACAGAACAATGAAATATAGACTCACAATATCTTTTCTGTGAAAAGACGAAGTAGTGAGGCCAACTAGATTTCGAAGAAAGTTCTGTATCCTGCCAAGGCAGAAAAGGGTGCTCTTAACATCTCTTCTCCAGATGTGGAAACAGTACTCCATCTTAGTAGAGATTTGGCTCTTGTAGAGAATTGAGAATTGCGCCAGGAGTGAGACACTTTCTGGAGCTGTAGAATGATGCAACCATTTTTCCAGCGACTTTGGCAACGGATCTGATGGCTGCTTCTAGTTCTTCATCTGCGATTTAGGGAAATTTATGCCAAGTCATATTCAATATTACCTCAACATCTTTTTAACAGTTACACAGTCAGATTCCAACGCTTGAACGGTAGCATCGAGTTACAAACCACATAAGATCTTTTTTAAGAAAATACATTTTAAAAGAGTTACTTTTCGAACACCAGACAAGCCAATTGTCCTAAATTCGACAGGATGTCCGAGAATTTGGCGGTTAGCGTCCAAATGCATTTTTTGTGTTTTTGATGATGCAATATGTGTAAACGAAAACCTTGTTTAGAATATATTTTACAAATGGTCAATTTTCAACTTTGTAATCCAGATATTATAATTCAGCGTCCATGTTCATTTATATGTAACCTATTATATCGGCAAATTCGGTTATTTTAATTTCTGTTTGAATATTTATAACCTTCAACGAATGAATACCATTGGAGGGAGGCAGCTTAAATATTTCAGCGCAGCCTGCTAGCTATTACACAAGGCAAGGTTCAGCAGCGACTAAGTTTTGATGAAAAAAATGCTTTTCATAAATCTTTATAAGGGATATTTAAGTGGTGCAAATTTTTAATTTCACTTCTCTTGAGACAGGTATACTTCTAATGCTTTCTTGAAGAAGTTTAAAATATAAACTTCAAATTAAAGTTACAAAAACTAAATAGCAGAAACTGAAAAGGCATATTCGCGGATTCCCTGTTTGCAAGCGTATAGCATTCACGGCTAAGAAGTATAGATAAGTTTTTGGTCCAACATGTGAAAGTACTTGATTGGCCTTGAAACATGCACGATATGAATATTTTGTGGAAAGCAACTCGCAATTGTTAAGGAATTAACGAGAGACTAAGAAGTTAGAAAAAACAAAGACAGGAAAGAATGCACAAAAAGCAAGATGGCGTGTATTTAATATTTGAACAATAAATGGCGAAAACGTGTTTAAAAATATCCATTACTATGCTTGCAAAGATTTTAAGTAAACCAAAAAAATTCTGACGACGCAATTGTTAATGTAATAAGATCTTCGTAAGATGCGTCTATTTTATTTGCGCTTTTAACGATTAAAAAGCAATTTAAAAGTAAAAAAAAACAACAAATGTTTGAAATCGTTAGAAGCGCAAATATAATGGACACATCTTACGAAAACCAGTTGTAAGAAACTTGATAGCCAAATAAAATACGATGTGATTGGGACCAGCCTCGGCTGACATTACATAGAATGATCGTGAAGGGTTATGAAGGATAGAACAATCGACAATGGGGAGCACTAACTAATCCTCCGCTAGAAATGAGTGCGGAGAGTACTGGGATCTTGGGGAGGCTTAGAAAAGTTGTATTTGATCTTGGTCTACGGATACTTTTACAATTGAATTCCCAGAGGTTGAGAGCACATATAGTATATTGAAAAGAATAAACACATAAGTATAATCCATTTGTCGCACCAGGGTTATGAGAGAACTTCTTTTTCAAGTTAATCTAACTTTACACAAGAGATGCATCATCTTATATATATATATATATATATATATATATATATATATATATATATATATATATATATATATATATATATATATATATGCTGCTTACGTACCATTCGTAAGTTTAATTTATTTGCACATTGGTTTTGAAAAAGGACAACTTAATAATCGAATCTCATTTGTTTTTTGTTTTTAATTCAAAGATTTTTAAAATTTTATTATAAAAACTACTTTTGTTTCGCAATATTTCCTGAACGAATCTTTAGCATTTGTGTTCAAGTGTTTCTTATGGGGGGATTTGCCTTTTAATAAATTGCAATCATTAAATTCAAAGTGAAAAGGAAAATCGATTTCCATTCTATTTATTTTTACGGTCATATGTAAAAGAGGAATAAATTCTTTTCGAAAGTATCAAAATTGCTAGTGTTTTAACGTCTATTAAATAAATCGCAAAAGTTTGTGTGTGTTTGTATGTCTGCTACAAACGTTCGTCAACCGCATTTCTACGGCATGGACTTGGTGTCGTTGGAAAAGGCGATCTCTCGGACAACTAATATTGAAGAATTAGAAAACAATCCTGTATTATTTCGTGTGGAAATGTCGTTTTGTTTGCAGGGGAGAGTCGTGTAAAAATCTTGGTTTCGACGCAGTTTGTTAATTGCGCATGTGCGAAACGCGAGTTTCTGACTCTCGGTTTTAAATAGATATGTTTGCAACGCGAGTCTTGGTCTGGTTGATAACGTGCTCGCTTACGGTCTTGCATTTTGCGAGTTTGTGTCCGGCATGCGTAAGATTTTTTTCTTTCCTCTCTTAAAACGATAAGTATAACAGCGTTTATTTAAAACTTTTTTGAACTGCCCAACAATCACGTTCTTTTTGCTTTGTTTTTGTGTTTTTATCCGTTTTAAACCGTATTTTTTGTTTTTCAATTAAAATGCACTTACCCCCCAATCCATTTCTTCTATTTATGATTTCACAACCGGAAAAAACACGCTATGTCTGTCTGTCTGTCCATTTATTGCTAACAAATTTTGCTTTCGGTTTTCAGTCTGGCTGATGTCACCCAAGTGACAGTTAAAAAAATAAACAATTTAAATATCATATTTAAGCTGGTTTTACGACCGGACAACGCTCTCATTCCGCTGCCCTTTTTTATAAATAAAAATATTATATTTAAACGGATTGTACGACTGGGCAACGTCCCTCTCCCCTCGCTATCACAATTTTCTTTACGACCGAGCAACATCGGGTGCCCCCCGCTAGATATGAATGAAAGTCAACGATTCCGTTTTTTGTTTCCAACAAAGTTATGAATAAAATGATCATTATTTTAAATTAATGTTTCGTGTATTTCAAGTAGTGAACTTACGAAGCGATAACGAACCGGTAATGCTAGCCAGAAGATAGATATAACCGCAATAAAAAAAACACACACACACAAAGAAGACGAAATAGGCAACTCCTTGAATCCCAACACAAGATAACATCTTTATGGTAAAGCCTTGGCACGAAGACATTTCAATGATTTTAGTCTGTCAGATTATTATCATCTGGCACGAAAATGGTTACTACACATTGGTGGCCATTTCAGCTGTCTCGGTTATGGAGCGATAATTTGACAGAATCTAAATACCACTTTCGGGTTGCTGTATATTACTGCCAATTTAATATTGTTCGTCCCTCCGAACGACGAAGACCATTCAATTTTTTTAAGGAAATTTGTTTAAAGTGAAGATGGTTTGTGCAGAACCAGGCTCACTCTTTCGTCTCAATTGGCTTAGGCCGGACAGGCTTGAGAGGAGAGGGCCAGGTGGAATGCAGAAGCTGACGAAAGTATCGACGTCCTCCTACATACAGCAGCTGGTATTCCCAATTGGTCACCCATCTTGTACTGACCAGGGTCAACGTTGATTAACTTAGCGTATCTAGTGAGAACCGGCGTGTCAACATCAGTATGCAGTATGCCAACTAACATTCGTTTGTAGATCGATAGAAATATGCTTCTCCAAGCACATTACTTCTTTGTATCCAGGTTGATTTTGGTGTCCGTCAGAACCCAATACGAAAAATGAACTATATCGATTAGCTGAAACAGATGGCAGCGGAGAGGTTGAAGATTTTAATTAAATTTGTATGCTACCAGAATTTTAGACAATTCTCACGTAATATCTACGTTAGTTTAGAAACAACTCATTGTTAAAAAGTTTTTGATCCATTTAGACAAATAAATAAAATATGGTTGAAATTTAAAATTGCTATTTTCAAGAATATACCAGATTCTTGAAAAAAGAATCAATAGATAAATTCACTTTTCAGAAATGTTATATCCTACTTGGATTTTGCTCGTTTTTATAGTTTCCCTTTCCCCGATTAGTTGCAGATTGAGAGTCTTGACTATACTCAGTATTACTATAATGGGTCACTGTCACAGAGAATGCGGAGTTGGGATCCAATTTTTTTTTTGGTGGTCATTGGCATACTAATAATGTTAGGAAAGTTATGAACCCACAATTCACCGTGTTCAAATAATCGTATAAAATAGACTTTTTTCAGGATCGAACTGCAAGCACTTGTGCCCCCTCTACGTAAATACCTCCAACAAACCCGACAAGCAGCAAACTCCTACCCCTTCACAGTTAAGATCCCTAAATGTAAGAGAGCCTTCTACTCCAGTAGTTTCTTCCCCAGAACCGCTGGAATTCCCTTCCGAGTTCCTGCTTCCCCAACTGTACTGACATGCAGAAGTTCAAGTGTAACGTGAACCGACATCTTGCTGCCCAACTCCTCACATAGTACCCTTTTAGCTTATGTCCCTGATAGTAGCCCCCTACAGCTAAGTGGCAATGTACCTTGTTGGGGTAAAATTGCAATAAAAAATAGAATAAATAGCAAAGGTTTGATATGCCGTAAAACATATCAAATTAATCTTTTTTTATAGAAATGGTGAATGATTTATGAATCTATTACTTTTGTGTTTTTTGTACAAGTACTTACATGGAATGTGCTTAGATTAACTTTCTGCGCCTGTGCTCCCTCAACATAAATACTCGCAACTCACCCGACCAGTAGCAAAATCATACCCCTTTATAATAGAATTCTCTTATTTCAGGAAAGTACGGAATATTCTCGTTGACACACCAGTCCCCACTGGATCACCGAAGTTAAGCATCGTTGAACCTCGTCAGTACTAAATGGGTGACCATTTAGGACTTCCAGGTACTACTTGTGCTCTTCGCTTATCTCGGCATTGTTTCTAGTTCTCCTGGATTTCTCCTTGCCACTGGACTCAAACAATGCCGATTTAGGAGAAGTGTGGTTGTAGATTGCGCAACGCTTGCCTCAGAATTACACGCGCAGCTGCCCTACAAGGGGTATCCTTTGTCTTTCGAGACTGAACGGGGGCATCGAATTTCAGGAAAATTTGCTACTCGCATAGTTTCTTTTCACAGACAACTTGCCTCTATATATTCTCTGTTTCTCCGATCTTAACAACATGCATCATTTATATAATGTCTTCAAACATTTTGCTATCCAACTCTCCATTCAGGCTGCGCCCTAAAAATCTGGCCTCTATCAAAGTAACCTCTTATACTTCAGCGGTAATATGGTTTATTTGTTCTTTATTATTATGTCTAAGATCTTTTTTTTTCTTTTACAATATAATAATTTTTGTTTCACTTTCGTTTTTCGTTATTATTTTTTAAAAATATTTTTCATGTCGAATCTTTCTTTTTTTCCTTATAATATTGATAATATTTCGTTTTTTATTTTGGTTTTCTCTTTCTTTCTGCTGTCCCGGTTTCTTGTTCTTTCCCAAACTACCTTGAATGTTTATTCTTCCATCGCCCACACGAACACGACTTCCTTACATTCTAAGTACAACGCATGATTGTTTATTTTAGGCTTTTAACTCGACATCATCATCTGTTTTCCCAGCTCGAACTCAAAACAAATGTCCACATCGAGACGAACGTAAGAAACTGAATATGTTATTCCGTCTTTGCAACTGGAACAAAAGACAGACACTTCCGATTACGAGGGCGATTTCCCTTTTATTACTCTCGTAATCTGTCAAGGGAGGTAGAAAGAAGATGATGGAGCTGGGGGACAAAAAACCAACAACTTTATCCGTTAAAAACTATAACATTTCCATAAATTACAGAATCGTATTTCGTTAAGTGTTCTGTGAAATATGAGAAAAATTAATTTTCATGGAAATCGCTCCAGACTAGGCATGAAGTCACTTGATGTAAGGAGTTAAAGATAAATATCAAGATCTAAAACTAGTAAGCAATAAGTGTTAGATAGAGAGATTCTGGTAATGACAAAAGCTACCAATCCAGATAAATATTTTTAGTAGCAGCTTTGTTAAGGCAGTGAAAATAATAATTTAGTGTAAAGAGTGAGAGATCAAAGAGTCCAAGAAATATTCTTAAATTGAAGAGTTGTTTTTCGTGGGAGGAAAAATTAACTATATATGTTTGTTTCGGCTTTCACCATGTGCGTTCACCTTTGTTTAAAAAGTAAGACATAAAACGTGTGTATTATCTTCCCTGATTTATTCGTGAGAGAGTATATATATTAACTGCTGTGTGAAAGTTTTCGGTTTATACAGCAGAATGGTTTCTTGTCATTCGAGTGCTATGTGTCGATGGTCGTTCAGCCCAAAAGTTCTGGGCAAAATCTAACGTTCATGCATTTTACATGTGAAAGAAGAACGGGAACGAGGCAGAGAACGCTGTCCTTGGGTTTTTATAATCCGCTCCAATATTTTGAAGGTAATGAATATTCATTTCTTAAAAGCTATCAAGTGTAAACGAACTTTTAATTATTCTAAAAGAACGACTTTTATTTCACTTAAGGTGAAAGATGGATTATTTGAATACTGTTCACATTTTGAATGTTATTCTAATAACTTTCAGTCAATGCGACCAAAGATCTGTTCCGACTTTATTAAGATCGATTTTTTGTCGAACTCGGAATCTCGACGGAATGTCGAATGAAACCCTTTATTTAGTCCACAGAAGTAGCATGCTTTCGTTCCGTACGACATGGCAAAATAGAAGACTGAAATAATTAGCAATTGTATTTTTAGTACACAACGTAACGGATACACTACTATGTAAAATTAAGCTCTAACTGACACTCTTCCGGAGGCTAAAGGATCAATTCTCGGTGCGCAAGATACTAAGAATACAAACGAAGATTCCCGATTCTGACAGATCGAAATTCTGTTTGTTTGCTGATGATAACTGTTTCAACAACTGAGGACAGCTTAATAATAATTAGGCGCTCAACCATCTAAAATAAGTGGCATAGGAGAGACATCTAGTGTGGGCTGTAGGAGAGTATATAACAAGCTATGAATTCGACCTTTGACCTTAACGTTGAAAAATTGTGTGCACCATCCCTAGACTGTGACCATCATCATCCCCGATTTGTTTTTGGTTAGTCCAATGTTGTCCGCCGTAGGAGAGTATATATACATGTTATGATCTTGACCTTTGACATTAACCACGAAAAATGGTGTGCGCTGTCCTTGGGTGGAGAGCCATTAAGATGCCAGGTTTGGTCATAATCGGTCTAATGGTTTTTGTTTTGCTGTAGGAGAGTTGTACACACAAATACACGCACATACGGACGCTACTACTTTATATATATATATATATATATATATATATATATATATATATATATATATTCAACTGAAACAAACAACTATAGAATTAATATATAACATCGATGCTGTTTTAAAAGCTAAGTAAGTATACTTGTAAAGTACGTTATTTTTTTGGGGTTTTTTTTTTGTTTTTAGAGCATATCAACTCATTTGGTTAATGAAATTTAGTAAATCGTACAAAAATATTTTAAACATGTTTAATGTTATTTATTTAAATACTTGGTTATGTTTGTTTTGTTTTATTCTACGTCATATCAACACTTGAACGTTTGTAAAAATATCCCTATTTGTAGATGCTAATATAAAAACCAGTTTCTGTTTAATATAATCATATTTGGCTAAGGAAAGTATATCTCTTGTGTATGTAACTTTGTATAATTTTTTTTATTGATTGTTCGAATTTGTAATATTGAATTGTTGTCGTCAAATAAATTAAATGATAACTGATCGGATATTTACCAAAGAGTTCATATAACAGAATTACACGATGTCTAAACCAATTTAATGTTTATTAGCGAGACATATGAAAATTCCACAGCAGACCTTTTCATAGTTAATATATTGATGTTAACATTCTGTGGATGTTCAGCATAAATAGAGACCCTGCTATTATTATAGCTCTTTTGTTAAAACTGCAAAAGTACTAATGTAAGTTATTAGGGATGCCAGAAGTCTCCCAGTCGTAGAATATGCTTAAATATGATATTTCAATTCATGTAGATTTCGTATATATTATTATAAGTCAATTTTCTATTGATTCTTTTATATTGTAAAGTTGTGATTTCAAACAATACACACACACACACACACACACACACACACACACACACACACACACACACACATATATATATATATATATATATATATATATATATATATATATATATCCTTATGACTTCTGTGTATAAGCTGTAATCGAAACCGAAAACAAAATATATATATTTCAATAAGAATTTGTATCGTCTCAGAAGTGATCACCTTCAGATTGATTGTAAATGTGTAATTTATAGAGACAACGTGTAAGTGCAAACAAGAAAGCAGGAAACAAGGAGGGATTTCCAAGGTTTAGCAGTCCAATGGGGGAAAAAGAGTAGAGCAGTAAGCAATGAAATCACTCATCCGAAAGTCGGGAGGTAAGACCTGAGAAGGTAGACTTCTTAGATACTACTTAGGTGAATAACTCAGTCTAACAAATAGCCGGAAGTAAACTAGTCTAGAACCTATCGGACTGATTTTCGAGAAAGAATCTACGACTGGAAGTTGACACTTTATTTGAAAAGAAAGAACAAAACGTCATATATGAGCTAATATTTTATGTATTCGCTAAAATTTTAAGTACACGTTAGAGAGTCATAAGTCGAATATAACTCGCGTGATAGAACCATCTCGTGGAACCTGAATCTGGCGCACGCGAATTATTTTTTTTACGTTCTTTAAGAGACGTCCAAATAGTTTCGACTTGGAAATCAGTTGGTTCATAGTGTTGCAATTGTTATCGGGTTGGTGTCGTTCTCACCTGCGTCTCACACCTTATAGTCTATCTGGTTATAATCAGGCGAGCTACATGGCCAAATGGTGGGGGACTGGTGAAGTGAGTGAAGACCTTGGATAACTATTTCACTTGGAGGTGTAACAGGAATCTGAGTCCTATAAACTTATGACTTTCACCATAATCCCTCTCTCCATCTGCTGCTTGATAACAAAGCCAAGTAACTCAATATAGCCATTCCATCTTTTTATTTTTTTAAATTGGTGTCTCTATGACGTATCCTTCGCTGGAAACACAACCGGACATCATTGTAGTTGAAGTAAACCCGCAATATTTAGTTCGATTGTAGGTTAGTATTATGTGGTGCGCAACTAGCTCTGGCAGACCTTTTCTTTTGAGAAAAATCAGAGCATATCGGACTCGACAATGTTTATATATATATATATATATATATATATATATATATATATATATATATATATATATATATATATATATATAATTGCTAAATACAGACCAATCAGCATAATGATTTAAGAAAAAAAATGAAAATACAGGTTAGTTTACCAGGTTTCGTTCCTTGCTCAACAGAGCTAAATCGAGGAAAATACGATTTAAAAAAAGTCCTGAATATGGCGGGGGAAGGATACGAAAAATAAATGGGAGAAAATTACATAGAGACTAAATTAAGTCCTAACAGTTTTTCTTTTTGCTTGCAAAGAGAAGGTCTCAAAGGCTTAATAAAAATAGTATCTAGAATTTTTATAAGAAAGAGCCAGTGCGACTTATTCAAGATCGTAAACATGAAATGGCACATGTATGATTATTTATAAGGTGCTCGTAAATTGCAGAACCATACGTTTTACTCAGAACGTCCGAGAGTAAAAAAAAAATTGCATAACGAGTCTTTGATGGTACATGTTTCAAACGGAAATCTACTCTTTGCGATGTTCGCATAACATAGTGCGCACTGCAACTATATTTAAATAGATTAATAATAGAATTATTATGATGGGGGGAAAGAACATCCTTCGACAAGGTATGGCATAAGGGTCTACTTCACAAGATTTCCAGCTACGGTATAACTGGAAATGTTTTCTCAATCATTAAATCATTTCTCTCCGATAGGCTCATAAGAGTAGTGGTAGATGGACAAAAATCGGAGGCCTGCAATATAAATTCTGGGGTCCCTCAGGGGTCAATCCTGGGCCCAACTCTCTTCCTGATCTACATCAATGACCTCCCTAAACACATACTTAAATCATTCGTTGACATCTATGCTGATGACACGACCATCTACGGTAACACATCAAAGGCTGTAAACGACAAAGTTCTCTCTGATTCTCTCTCCTCTGATCTCGAGCGCGTGGTTCAGTGGGGGAAGAAGTGGCTAGTTACCTTTAATGCATCCTTACATCATCAACGCTCTGATCCCCAGCTGGCATCAATTGTGATGGATGGCTCTCGTCTGGGTGAGGCCCCGTGTTTTGACAAGCTTCTGGGTTTGACCTTTACTCCTGATCTGAAATGGAACACGTACATCAAGTCTGTTGCCAAGGTCGCTGGAAAGATGGTGGGATCCTTCTACCGCTCCAGAAGATATCTCACTACTGATGCAATTCTCTATCTATATAAAAGCCAAGTACGTCCAAGGATGGAATACTGTTGCCATATCTGGGCAGGAACTGCCAAAAACAGCCTATCATGCCTTGACAGAGTACAAAATAGACTTCGTGGCTTAGTGGGGGATGCCCTTTTCTCTACCCTGCAACCCCTCTCTCACGGAAGAGACGTTGCGAGCCTATCCTTATTTTATCGTTATTTTCATGGCAGGTGCTCGTCTGAACTCCAATCCCTGGCCCCCCCTCGACAATCTTTCATGAAAAACACCCGTCTAGCTGAATCCACTGTGAAAAATTTCCCCCACTCTATATCTGTGCCTAAATCAAAACGCGGATTCCATGAACAAAGCTTCTTTCTTAGAACTGCACGCATGTGGAACTCTGTTCCGTCTGCCTGCTTCCCTCCGGACTACAACTTGGATGTCTTCAAGTCTAATGTTAACAAATTCCTAATGAACCGCCCTCTTAAGTAAACACTCCATCAAATCTTCACACTAACGTAATGTACTTGCAATAACCCTTATCTCTGAGTGGCTTCCGGGTCTTGATAAGTGGTGATCACTGTGTAAAAAAAAAAAAAAAAAAAAAAAACAACTTTGCAAATAGACGGCAACATATGTCTGGTTAAAAAAAAAGACGGCAACATATGTCAGGTTAAAAAACAACAATACGTGGATTCGATGCAAAATCACACCGTTGCACAGCCAAAGAAATTTGCTTAGCAAATCGGTCACTGGTATTACGTAACCAAGATAGACGTAGGTAAACAAGACATCTATTAACTATAATTTCTTTAGGTTTATAAAAATTGGAAGCTTTCTTATCAATAGTATTTCAACAATATCTAAGGGATACCCATTATTACAAAGGGTCTTAGTGATAAATTTAAGCTCGTCATCAAGATTAACGTTAGAACATATCATTAAGGCCCTATGTGCTAAAGTCTTGATTAAATTGTATTTTTGGTTTGTAGGGCGAAAAGAGCCCCAATGCGTATAGAGACCGGTAAAGGTTGGTTTGCGATAAATAGAAGTAAGAAAACACGAGGATGTCTTGGACACAAGAACATCCAAAAACGGAAGAGTAGAATTCGTTTCCTTGTCTACCGTAAACTTAAGGGCTGGATGAACGTTATTGAGGGGCAAAAAAAAAATACACCAGCATTCGTATCGTTGTCAAATAAGCATAAAGTGTCATCAACGTAACGAAAATAAATGTCTGGCTTATGCAAACCAGGCAATAGACCCTGTTCATGAAAACCTACAAAGATATTCGCATGCAGGAGATCTCTGCCAATGTTAGGAGGAGCGATGATTCTGTTTTCATTTTCATTTTTTTAAAAAAGAATTTTGAAATGTTTCTTTTTAAGATGTATTCGTTCATTGTCCGAAGGACTTATTTCAGAAGGATTGCCAAGCCCCAAAGTATTTGATTTCCTTTGTGAAACTAGGCATTTCCTCTTCAACTAGGCATTTCGAGAGATGACTTTACCAGCCTTAAGGGCAGTTATGCCGATATCGAGTTATTCAAGCCGGTGTATTGAAGTCGGTTTATATTTTGTCTTTGCTGCTTGACGGTGAACTTTTTATCGAATACAAACTGATATTTAACTTGGTTTGCAGTGATGGTGAACGTCGTGTTGCGTTAGAGTTGATTTGGTAATGCTGACTTTTCAGAATATACATGATTCCTTTTTACGATTTCTCGTCTTACACATTGTTCCCAGTATATTTTGCTATTTCCTTTGGCGGTCATCTGATAGAGATAGTCTCCCACCTACTTCGATGAAACTTCCAGCAAAGAAGCTAAATTCATAGCTCTGCTGATATCGCTAATATAGTTGACTTCTTTCGGTATTTTTCATCGATCTTTCATGTTGATTCCATAATTGTTTTGGCTTACATTATATTTCTATGTTTTTCATGTGACATTTCTATAGTGGTAATCATTCCATCTACATGAAGCGAGGATGTTTAGGTCAATGGTGGGTTTCCTGTAGGCTTTTTCAACAAGTTCCATTTGGTTGTGAATAGCCCTTCAGTATTTAAAAATAGGATGGTCAGTACTGGTGTTGGGAGCGGGCATTCGTCTCTCTTCATACTACTAGCATTCGTTGAGCTCATGAACATCACTTGTCAACGTTTATGGTAGCATTTGCAGATAATAGTAAATATTACTTGACAGAGGCGGCAACATGAATTCTGTCCTGGTCCCAAGATTTTGATATATGTTCGAGATAGACGTATGATATGTAATCCTAAACTTTACCATTACTCTTTCTTTCTCTCTGTTCAAACCACGTATCCAAATGCGAATGAACAACAATGTGGATCGTGTTAAGTAATTGATAAAGTTGCGACCCCGTAAAGAATCGTCTCCAGGTGTGGAAAATAATAGAAAAAAATAAATAAGAAGGAAGAAGCTTTTATCGCTTCATCTACTCAAGTAATATTTATATCGATGTTTAAACAACATCTGGATTGGTGCAGCCCTTAACCTAATACGGATCAATTTATTCTTGTCGGGCTATGGATAACCACTGAAGTGTGCCTGCACGTGAAATTATTGTGGCAAGAGTTGCACAATCTCCAACTACACCTTTCCTGAGTCGGCAGTGTTTTCATTCCAGTTGCAAGTATATATAAGTTCAGGACCACTAGAAACAATGCCGAGATAAGCGGAGAGCATATACAGTGCCTAGCGTTCCTGAATGGTTACCCATCTGGCACTGGCCACGCTCATTGTTGCTTAACTCCTGTGATCTTGCGAAGAACCGGTGTGTCAATGTGATTATGCCGTAATAATCGAATAGATTCCACACTATAAAACTCCATCTATATCCCATCTCTACAACTTTTCATCTCCGTGCTTGATTTATAAAAGCTTTAACGGAATGTGCTTCGAGTAATTTCTTTTATTTTTTTTTTTACATTTTCACCCCAAACAAGGCACATTGCCACTTTGGTGTAGGGGGCTACTATCAGGGGCAACAAGTACTGGGGTACTATGTTGGGATTTGAGCAGCAAGATGTCGGTTCACGTTATACTTGAACTTCTGCATGCCAGTACAGTTGGGGAAGCAGTGGCCTGGAATGGAATTCCAGAGTTTAGCGGTTCTGGGGAAGAAACTACTGGAGTAGAAAGATCTTTTACATCTAGGGATCTCTGCTGGGTGGGGATGGGATTTAGCTGCCTGTCGTGTTTGTCGAGGGTGTCTACGTCGTGGGGGCACAAGTGTCTGCAATTCGCCAGGACATTCACCATTAAAATACTTCTAGAGCATGGGACAGAGGCTGAAGCTTAGATGCCAGTTCAGGTCCTATCAGATTGGCGACTCTCTTTTGAACCTTGTCTAGGAGCGAGAGACTAGTAGCAGATGCACCAGCCCAAATGTGACAACAATACTCCATACATGGGCGAATAGTTGCCTTATAGAGGTACAGGATACTTTCAGGTGTAAGTAGTTTTCTAGCACGGTAGAGAGAGCCTACCTTGTTCGCAGCGGCCCTGGCAACGCTTTCAATTTAATTGTTCCAACTCATGTTTCCTGTGAACGTTAGGCCAAGCAGTTTGAAAGGTGTACTCTACCCCCTACATAAAAATGCTCCCAAACAACTCGACTGACAGCAAAATCATACCTCTTCACTATAAATGTTACCAGATGCAAGAAAAACTTTATACTCTGGTAACTTTTTTTCTAAAATCGCTTGACTTAAGAATTTCCATTCTACTCTCTGTTTATCCGACCGTATCAATATTCTAAAATTTTAAAATATTATGAACACATATCTAAGAACACAGCTTCCCAATTAGGATGACCAAATCTGGTCCCTAATTCAGAGTTGCCCTTTATGTATCAGTGGCAAAGGTATGGATAAAACTTATAAAAATAGGAATATAATAACTATTAATAAACAATTTACAATATATATTGGTTTTCTATGCCGTAAAACAGACAATACAGAGCAACCAATGTGCCGTTTTATCTATTATAATTGCATGAAATAATTGAAACAATAAAAACAAACCGCAACACCCAAACAAAATATGGAAGACTCAAATTCCATAATGCTAGTTTCTTGTTTTTTCATTGTGTCTGGCATGCAATTTGGCTTTATTATTATTTTCTGCCCAATTCCTTATTTTAACTTGTGTCAACAATCTTGCGTTCCGTTCCACGTTTTCTGGTTTATTTTATGCCAGTAATAAAACGAAAACTGACGTGTTTTTTAGTTCGAAATGTTTTCATTAATCTTGTTGACTCAAGTAACCGAGATGCCACTCCCTTTTTATCTCCTAATATTCTCTCTTTTTCTCTATTCCTTACCTATCGTGTATTTATGTTAGGCACTTTGTAATACTTAGTCTTGTCTATAGTCAAATGCACGCGCAATCTTTGCAGAATCTTGCTTTACAGGGAACAAACGGGTTCTTATCGGAATGTCGATTATTTAAACAAGCATGAAACTCCACATCCTCTATAGCTATAACAAAAATAAAAGACTAAAAAATTCCGAAAGCCTAAAACCATTTTTTACTCTTTCTCACCCCAAACAAGCTACTATTTGGGATCATGTCTAATAGAAGACTGTAGGCAGTTGAACAGTGAGATGTCTGTTCACAGTGCATTTAGATTTATGCATGTAAGTGAAAACAAGAAAGCAGGAAACAAGGAGGGAATTCCAAGGTCTAGCAGTCCAACGGAAAAAAAATAATAGTAGAGCAGCAACAATGAAATCACCGAAAGTCGGGAGGTAAGACTTGAGAAGGTAGACGGATACTACTTAGGTGAATAACTCAATCCAACAAATAGCTATCAGACTGAATGTCGAGAAAGAATCTACGACTGGAATTTGAAACTTTATTCGAAAAGAGAGACCAAACGTTATATATGAGCTAATATTTTATGTATTCGCTAAAATTTAAAGTACACCTTAGAGAGTATTTAGTCGAATATAACTTGCGTGATAAAACCATCTCGTGGAACCTGAATCTGGCATACGGGAATCTTTTTTTATACGTTCTTTAAGAGACGTCCGAATAGTTTCGACTTGGCAATCAATTGGTTCATAATGGTGCAGTCCGATAGGTTCTTGACTAGTTTACTGTTCGGCTATTTGTTGGACTGAGTTATTCACGTAAGTAGTATCTAAGAAATTTACCCTCTCAGGCCTTACCTTCCGACTTTCGGATGAGTGATTTCATTGCTTACTGCTCTACTCTTTTTCCCCATTGAACTGCTAAACCTTGGAAATCCCTCCTTGTTTCCTGTTTTCTTGTTTGCACTTACACGTAGTCTGTATAAATTTAAAATCAATCTGTGGGCGATCTCTTCTGAGACGATACACATTCTTAATCAAATATATATATATATATATATATATATATATATATATTCTTAATAAAATTTGGTTTCGGTTTCAATTCATACTTATACACAGGAGTCATAAGGATATATATATATATATATATATATATATATACATATATATTGTTTGAAATCACAACTTTACAATATAAAAGGATCAATAGAAAATTGACTTATAATAATATATACGAAATCTGCATAAATTAAAATATCACTACGCCTGATGTCTCTGCTTACTTATATAAGTAGTTTTGTAATTTTCACAAAAGAGCTACAATAATATTATTTTTGTACCTTTTCTCCACGTTAAAAAACGACCCTGGTGTCTAACTCTGTCCCGTGGGGAGGCATAGTAAATAGGTACAATAATATCAGGGTGTCTATTTATGCTGAACATCCACAGAATGTCAACATCAATATATTACCTATGAAAGAGTCCGCTGCGGAATTTTTATATGTCTCGCTAATAAACATTAAATTGGTTTAGACAACATGTAGTTCTGTTATATGAACTCTTTGATAAATATCCGATCAGTTATCATTTAATTTATTTGACGACAGCAATTCAATATTACAAATTCGAATAATCAATTAAAAAATTATACAAAGTTACATACACAAAGGAGATACTTTCCTCAGCCAAATATGATTATATTGAACAGAAGCTGGTTTTTACATTATGATCTACAAAAAGGGATATTTTTACAAACATTCAAGTGTTGATATGACGTAGAATAAAACAAAACAAACATAACCAAGTATTTAAATAAATAACATTAAACATGTTTAAAATATTTTTTGTAAGAATGACTAAATTTCATTAACCAAAAGAGTTGATATGCTCTAAAAACAAAATAAACAACCCCCAAAAAATAACGTACTTTACAAGCATACTTACTTAGCTTTTAAAACAGCATCGATGTTATATAATAATTCTTACGAACGCTACTACTTTATATATATATATATATATATATATATATATATATATATAAAGTAGTATATATACTACTTTATGTATATAATGTAGTATATATATATATATAAAGTAGTATATATATATATATATATATATATATATATAAAGTAGTAGCGTTCGTAAGTGTGTGTTGTGTGTACAACTCTCCCACAGCAAAAATTATTAGACCGATTATGACCAAACCCGCCATCTTGATGGCTCTTTTCCCAAGGATGGTGCACACCATCTTCAAGTTAAGGTCAAAGGTCAAGATCATAACATGTATATATATATATATATATATATATATATATATATATATATATATATATATATATATTTAGTAATGTGATTGTTATATATCTAAATTACAACGA
>NC_136488.1:12995459-13077959 GCF_053919585.1 Euprymna scolopes | reverse complement strand
CAACAACAACAAAAAAAAACACGCACACACAAGCTTTTATAAAATTCACATTGAGAGCAGAACTCATAACGAATTTCTAAAAAGGGAAATCTTTAAAAACTGCATCGCAGACTGTTACAATTTTATAAGGAAAATTTTCTGAGCACATTTTATATTTAGTAAATATGAATAAGTGTTTATGGAATCTGCGCAGAAGGCAAGAGTGGAGATTTTTAAACAAGAAATACACCTAGTGGTGCAGCTCGTTGTCGGGAGTGCCATTCTTACTGAGATCACATCGTCTATCTGTAAACGATTGCCTTATCTTTGCCTTCTTTCGACCAGAACGCCCAGCAGTTCTGTTTTCTTGTTTATCGTTTCGAAAATAATTCTTGCCAATTATATCGCAAATTAATGACTTCATGCTAGAAACCTGTTTTCCCTGATGATGATTATATCAAATTGGCAGATAAAAGAAAAAGCGTCTGAGTGTAAAAGTAGTCGATTTTCATGTAAGAAAACAATTCCCAGATGGGAGGCTCGTGACTCCTGATGAAAAAAACAACAAATTTAAGAAATAATTTGAGCAATATTTAATTTTCATAACTACGTATTACTATTCTCATACAATATGTATGCACATCCCCCACTCTAGATTAAAGAGCAATACACGCGCGAACACACACACGCACACACACAATATATCTCCAGTAATTAGTTTTTGCCCCATGTTTTAGCCAACTTATCCTCCGGTCTGCTTGGGTAGGATTGAAACCGTTATCTTCAGACAATGCTTACCTGAAACCGTAGTGACTCAATGCCTCGATCTACTGCGCCAGTAATCATAAGGGCTCAGATGGCGAGTTGTCCGAAACGCGGAGAAACAACAAAAACTATGAAGAACAGTCCTAAAAAAGAATGAATACACAAATTATCAAGTCTCACTGCAAATGGATTAAACAATACAAGTTTAGTTGAATACAACAGATCTCTCTTTTTTTATTAATTTAAACGGATTTAAACAATTTTATGAAAGATTGAAAAATTAAATCCATTCGTTTGAAAATCTTTAAGAGTTTTTTCTATAGGATAAGAAAAACGTTTATTTTGTGTTTGTGTTAAAGAAAAAAAAATCAGATTATTATATTTTTATTTGGATTAGCATTCTGAGATTAATAGTTAAGCGGCATCACAAATGATAAATAATATCGATTAAAATTTAAAAATAACAAATATCTGACAACTTCCGGTGTCAAATATAAAGACTACTTTTTCCACTCTCACCATAATCCTATTAGTCGGGGTTTTTTTTTTGCATATCCATTATCTATGTACGCATTTATTTTTATTGGAATTGCAATTATTAATTAAAGTATAACAATTATGATTATTATTGGCATTATTACTTTTCCATTACAAGTAAACTTTATTTTAAATCTATCGATTTTATTGATAGCAGTGTTATACAACATCATTATATCCTTCATTAATCAACATCTGTATCATCCTTTGAGTATAGTATATTGTGCATACTCATGCGTTTCCTGGTCTTCTGATGAAGATGCTTCAGTTCTTCTTTGGCCAACCATATAAATCTTACTAGTGACTTTGCTCACGTGTTTGTTCCTTTAATTATATTTCTACTATATAGTTAAGTGTCGATGAGTTTTCTTCCTCTTCTGAGGTATTCTTTCGTATTTTCTCTTTCATTTCTGCTGTTTTGATGGTGCTTGCTTCCAGAACTCCCAAATATTTGTAGCTATCATGTTCACTTAGTACTCTCATCTCCATTTTATTGGTTTGTTCCATCCTTCCGTTGCTTCTACTCTCTCATGATCAGCAGTGCGCACTTTTCCATACGGAATTCCATTCGGATATCCTGGCTGAGAATTCTTGTGTCTATTAGCGTCTCTACCTCCTTAGTTCCTGCAAACAGTTTTAGGTTATCCATGTGCGTTAAATGATTCATTAGTGAACTTGTATCCGGCTTAGAATTCCCACAAAATATTAAGGGGCATCATGGCTATGATAAACATTAGTAGTTATAGGGAATCACCTCGAAATATCTTTCTTTGTATTTTTATCTCACTTATGTATTGTCCATAAACTGGCAATTCAAGTCTCCATGTTCTCATTGCACTTTCAATCAGATTGATAACTTTGCCTGATATTTTGTACATTCTCAGGCATTCTATTATGAAGGGAAAGATAAATTTGTAATCTCAGTTGTGTTGCTAGTATTTTCCACATTGTAGGTGAATATGTTATAGGTCTGTCATTGGTGCGGATGGTTCTTTTTTTCCAAATCACTTTACACTAGTGTAGTTTTGCCTTTACACATCCATTCTGGCACGTGTGTTTCTTGGATACATTTTTTCAGATTATGAACGAGGTTTTCATGTAGTGCTGTGAAATTTTTAGAACCAATATGTGTATCTTCTGCTATTTTTTTAGGATGATCTTGAGGGTTTCCTTGCTGATTTCATTCGCGATGCCATCGATTTGCTATGCATCTCTTTCATATCTTTCAGCCATTTGTCATCTCTATAATGATATGTCGCTCTCCTCCTATCTGGCCACGGTAGCGTTTATTTCTGTCGGGCCCGGTTGTTCTCTTCATATTTTTTCTCCGTTCACATTTCTTATTATTTTCAAAGGTCCTTTTTTTATTTGCATTGTTCAGATTTGTATATGTAGCGCCTTAATCTCCTTTCTTTTGCTGCTATTTTTTGCTTAAATTCTTCCTGTTTCTTATTAAACCTTTCCCTGCTAGTCACATGTTTGCCTTTCCATCCTCTTCTAGTCGCTTTCGTCTTGTTTATCGCTTTGATTTCTTTTTAAGTTTGTTGATTTGAGTTTCCAACCTCAGTTCCCGTCCAGATTTTGTCAATTCAGTTTCTTTTCCTGCTTTTTTCTATTTCCAACTTCATACTTACTGTCCTAGCCCCGTGCGTGAATTAAGCTGTTCAGTCTGTTATAGTATCTGTTCGTATGTATGTTCATATTCTCCCTTTCTGCTTTTAATTTCTTCCACTCTTGGTTCATTAAGAATAGGAGCTTTGTTTTTTTTTTCGTTCATGATTTGCATGATGTTTTCCACATCAGCTTCTTCATTCTCGTTAAGTTCATAATTTCATAGCTCTCCGTGTCCATGTTCCTGGTATCTGAGTTTTGCAAGCCTTCTACATCTGGAGCTTCCATATGTGGGTTTCAATGAGGGGTGTTTCTTGTTTTGCTTCATCATTTGTACTTTGTTGTATTTTCATATTCAAGTTTTGAAAGCCAAGCTCTTTTGAAAATAGGTTTCGCTTGGTCCATAATTATTTGGCCTGATGTATGGTAGTCACTAGACATGTACCATAACTCTCTTCCCGTTTCCGGTATCTTCGGTCTTTAGGGTGACTTCTGTAATAGCATTCAATTACCAGTTTATTTTCCTTACACTGACCCAGACAAAGTACCGCAAAAGACACGATCGCATGGGACTCCGGATATATTGGGAGGTGTGTAAGAGGGTTGGGGTGAAGTCTGTTCCAAATTGATTTGAGGAGGTGCCTGATGAAGTGAGGATGGCAAGGTAGAAGTATGATGGGGCAAAAGTGTCATAACGACCAAGCAATTGGAACATAATCGTCCGGATTTGGTCGTCATTGACAGAATCTCAAAAACTGTCAGATTGTAGATTTCTCAGTACTCTGGGCCAGGAATGTGAGAGAGAAGGAGAATGAGAAGTGGAGCAATTATGCTTCATTGGCCTTGGAGATAAGGCGTATATACGGGGTTAAAACACAAATAATCCCGGTCGTAGTTGGTACACTAGGAGTAGTATCAAGTCGTCTGGAAGGAAAATTGAAAAAAACTACAAATCCCCGATGTTTTAGGGGGCCTTCAGACCTCTGCCATTTTAAGTACCACCGACATCATTAGGAAAACCCTAGATCTTTGAAGCTCCTGGTTTGAAGATCTCATTTTAAAGAAACGCAATTTAACTTCATCGATTTTGATAATGATCTCCACATTTACTGCTTTCAAGATCTATCTTGATACATGAATAAGATTATATCGATCCAGTTTGCTGATCTCTATCTATATAAGAGCCAGGTACGTCCAAGGATGGAGATGCCCTTTTCTCTTCCCTGCAACCTCTATCTCACAGAAGAGATGTTGCGAGTTTATCTCTGCTTTATCGTTATTTTCATGGAAAATGCTCGTCTGAGCTTCAATATATGGTCCCCCTCGCCAAACTTTCACAAGAAACACTCGTCTAGCTGAAAACACTATCAATAATTTCTCCCACACTTTATCTGTGCCAACACCTAAACGTAGATTCCATGAACAAAGCTTCTTTCTTAGAAGTGCACGCCTGTAGAACTCTGTTCCGTTTTCCTGCTTTCCAGCTGACTACAATATGGTTGTCTTCAAGTCCAACCTAAACAAGTTTTTGATGAGCCGTTTCATATAAGATAACAAATTTACCGAATTTCCATTACTAACGATTAGTATATTGTCCAATTGACTATTGTACATTCTTAACCCTTATTCATGAGTGGTCTATTGGCCTTGATAAGTGGTTATGCCTATGTAAAAAAGAATGCTTGTTTTATTCTTGTCTGTCTGAACTAGATACGAACATACGCACACATCCAACAGCTAAAAACTCCACATACCCTCAAATTTATAGTTAGTGGATAACATAAACATCACTTATCTTTGTGGATTTCCGTATATAAATCAATAAATATCTACGTTTAGAATCATTCCTAAGATTCCTTGCCATAAATTTTATTTCTAAGGCATAAGTATCTACTGAATCGTGGAGGTTGCAATCGGAATGTTGTTAATAAATTCTTTCTGGAGGAAAAAGTAAGGTAAAAAGGTTCGTTTAGTTAAATAACTCACCACGCGAATGTATTATTCTGCAAGTTTGGATTATAAATAAGTTGCGTCTAATTCGGGTGTCATTGTGCTACAGGCTGCAAAAATGGGATCGTCGTTCAATTTAACATAAAATAAACATTGGTCAAAGTGCAATTCTATCAGAAAACGGACATTTTGAAAGAGTAATCTTATAAACAAGTCCGAAGTGCCTCCGCCCAATATAGAACACCCAGCATCTTGACTTATTATTCATTTACTCCGAAATGTAACTTATCATTACAGCTGACGCCCCTCAGGGGTCAAGAGGTCATATTTGCTCTTTCGACTGAAATCTTATATTTTGCCAAATTTACAACTCAGACCGACAAATTCCGTATTATCTTCGTTCTTCATTGTAATTCCTGGAAGGAAAATTTTGGCTCGCTTTTTAAAGAAGAAAGATATAACAGCCAATAAATATAAACTAGAATAAAACACTAGACAAACTAGAAAAGGGAAATGTAGAAGAAAAAATAAATAATTAGAAAGAAAATTGGAAAAACCTAAGAGTGACATAAAATAAGGGAGATGGGGATTGGGATGGATACAGATGAAAGAAACTAAGAAAGGAGATAAAGAATGAAGGATGATAGAAGAAGAGGGGGGGGGGAAAAGACAACGAAGAAAAATATGGGAAGAAAGAAGTGTAGAATACAATACCGGAATAAAGAAATAAATGACGAAGGGATAAATAAAAAACATTATCAAAGAAAGTAAAATATAAGTAAAGAATGACAAACAAAAAATGAATTACAAAGCAAAAAGGAAATGAAGAAAAGAAAAAAAGGGAGAAATAAACAAATAAAAAAATGGAGACTGGAGAAGATTGCGATAGAAATAAAAGAAAAATGGTTCTAAAAACCAGTACTCTTTGTATTTTATTTTTCCTTTTGTCCGACAGAAGGATGTAGGTTGGTTGCTGATGGGTCTACAACTGAAGATAAGCTGCTTTTCAGAGTTCCGCAAATATTGGAACCATCTGGCATCGTCTATCTTAAGCTCAGATTAGAAGAGAAATTAATTAATTCCAATGTTTTCTTGAATCAACTTAACTGAATTCTCGTTCGCTTAACTAAACGCCATTTTGAATCTCGTTCATAAAAAAGAACGCAGAAGTTTTTAAGTTAATTGTTTATAATTCTCTTTTATTTCATCACAATGGAAGAAAGAAATTTTAGTTTACTTTCAACGCATTTTTTTCTGCATGTTTTTAAACGGGCATCCACATTTATATCACTTGGATGCTTCCCGTCTGGATTAATATACTAACCACGTTTCGACCGATACAACCGCCAACTTTCAATTTTATTTTTAAAAGTGCTTTACTATCAAAATATTATGACTGATTCCTATGGAATTTTGAATAGGGACACGTTGCATATTGGCATAAAGTGTAATGAATATTTTCGTAAGCAATATTCGAAGTTGCTTTTTATTATTTAAATCTGAACATTCTTTTGTTGAAAACATTCGGGTTTTGTTTTTATAAATACTTTGTTTGTATTTACACTTAGGAAATAGTTGCCTTGTTTTGATATATATATATATATATATATATATATATATATATATATATATATACACATATGTATATATGTATATATATGTATGTATATATATATGTATATATATGTGTGTGTATATATATGTATGTATATATATGTATGTATATATATGTATGTATATATATATATATATATATGTATGTATATATATGTCAGGTCATGTCATATGCTACTGGTACAATGTAACCCAGTACTACCTGCCTCATGGTCGGATCACCGGCGACTAAACTGGTTCCCCCACCAGACTTGTTCGGTGAGGAGGGCGGCTAGTCTCCCTGAAGGATTAAAAACAAGACCTTCCAAAGGGCGAATGAACTCTTTTTCTGGGTCAACGGCCAACTAGCACCGTGTATATATGTGTGTGTGTGGGTGTATATGTGTATTGGGGTAGAGAGGGCTCCCGTAAGCCATGGTGAAGGCAACCTTTCTAGGAGAAGCAAATCTCTGATTTAAAAAACCATAAAGCGGAAGACCAGTACCCGCATTAAGCTGGTCTGCAGTTTAATTTGTTGGTATCTTGCTCTTGCTTGTTGCTGGATCTCAACATTTTGAACCGAGAGAGAGACTTGGCTGTCGTACAAAGCTAAGACTCTGTAACATCATATTTGTATAGATAATCCCTCAGACATTTTAGCTCATGGATTTTAAATGTCTGAGCGAGTGGCACTCGTCTGACAAGACGTTGCAATCATCATGTATATATATATATATGTATATATATGTGCATGTATATATATATATGTATATATGTATATATATGTATATATATTTATGTATATATGTATTTATATATGTATATAAATATTTATGTATATATATATACGTATATATGTATATATATATGTATATATATATGTATATATATATGCATATATATATATATATATATGCATATATATATATATATATATATATATATATAAATGAAAACTCAATGTTTTACCCAACAGTTGCTGGGTTTTTTCAAGATTGAAAAAAAAACCAAAGAGTAAGAAAATCTATAATTTAGGGGAAATATATAGTAATCAGCATAAATTAGTAAATTAACACAAGTGTAGAGTGAAAGGGTAATAATATAGTACATATTATTATTATTATTATTATTATTATTATTATTATTATTATTATTATTATTATTATTATTATTATTATTATATTTAAATGTATAATGTATATCTGCATAGTTATACATATATTTATATACATATACTTATATAACCTTAGTTAAATTAAAAAAACTGAACATGTTATAACTCATCATTTTTATTCATTATTTTATGAAGTGTGTCTTACACGCGTTTCGTTGAAAAGGGGACGCCAAGTAAACACCTACTCGCATGTCTTCCTTAAAACCAGTTGGAATGTATTTGCTTACATTTTCATTTATACACATATTTACTGATTACTAATATTTAAAAAAAATATATCGTTGTGATTACGATTGCTCTTTAAAATGAAATTCAATATTTTTTCTCTTACTGATAGAAATTAAAAAAATCCATCTCTTCATAAAAATAAAATTGTATTTTCTGCATGGTTGTTTCTTTCCTGTCTGATTGGATTTTATGCATTAAGATATTTCAAAGTCTATTAGAGTTTTTGAAATAAGATCTCATATCTATACAATTTTCTTTTTTGATGAACCGTTCCGTATAAGTTAACTAATTTACTGAATTTCAGTTATTAACGATTACTATATTGTCCAATTTCTACTGTACACTCTTTAACCCTTATCCTCGAGTGGCCTCTTGGCCTTGATAAGTGGTGATCCCTATGTAAAAAAAAAATGAACGTAGACATGCTAACGTGGGGTCTGGGGGCTGGATCAGACTACAAAGGATGCTAATTAATTCCCGGAAATAGCCGTATGTGCAACGACGTTGTTAAAAACTATAACTTTGCACCAAATTAGTTCACTGAATGTCACGGTATTTACATTAGCACTCACTCAATGCCGAGTATATCACTGGGCCACGCCTTAAAAAGTGAATATGATAAAATGTGAACATATATGAATTAAAAGATAATGTGGTGGTATAGGCGAGCGGCAAGGGGACATATTATTCCTCATTTAATCTGGAAAAATGTTTTTGTTTTCAAAGAAAGAGAGAGAGAGAGGAGGAGGAGAGGGGGGGAGAGAAGAGGCTAAATAGCTTAGACAAACGGACAGAAAGACGGGCAAATCATAAACAGAAACAGATAAAGAAAAATGAAAAACGGAAGTAAAGAAAGAAGACGAAATATGTTTAAGAATATTTATGAATATTTAAGAATATTTAAGAATATTTAAGAAACGAGCGAAGAATACAGAAAAAGAAAACGAAGCAAAAGTAAATTGGTAAAATAAAATGAGAACGTATAGAAAAAACGCATAAAAGAAAAATAGTATTACAAGAGTCGTTCCAAAAGTAAAACTTCCCGTTTCGTTTTCTCAAAAAAGTTGAAGAGCTACGGAGACAGTTGTCATACTATTAAAACCAGCGAAATGTCGTGCTCCAGAATGTATATTTCTACATAGTCACGACTGTTCTTAATGCACTTTATCCAGGACTTCAATGACACATACATGCTTCTGATTCACATCCATGACAGGCGTTAATTTCAATATATGCAACAGAGAGATAGAATTTTCATATCAGGAATGCACATTTCAATCATCATAACAATACAGTTTCCAATCCCTTCTGATCAATTCCGGCGGAATAAAAAATAGGAGGCATTACTTTTGAACCCTCTCGTATAAAAGAAAAGGAAAGCGCAAAAAAGGATATGAAAACAATTTAGTTTTAAAGAAATAAACAAGAAATAATTGAAAGAAAGACATGTTTTATTTTGCTTTTTCTATCTTTTCTTTTGAAAGAAACTTTTTCTAGTTTTAATGTTTTTGAAATTCTTCCTTTCGTTTGCGATGTTTGTACATGTTTCTGTCTAAGTTGAAAATAAAAATTTCATTGTTAAAACTGTCGATTGAAGAAACATAACTATAAGAAAATCTGTTCTTTTTTTATTTTCGTTTAGATTTTCTAATGATTGTTTTTACTCTTATTCGCCCCAAACAAGGCGCATTGTCACTTGGACGTAAGGTTTACGATTTGAAACCGTGTCTATAAGGGACTATGTAGGGAGTTGAACAGCGAGATCTTTGTTCACATTACATTTAACATTTAAATTCCTGTGTGTTAGTACATTCAGACAAGTGAACAGGGAGGGAATGCGAAAGTCTACAAATTCTGCTCAGCTGAAATCGCTGCAAATGTTGTCTTAAATAGTAGATCCTTACATCGACGTGGCACTGTGTTTTGTTTAGGATGAAAATCACAAAAAATTCAAAAAATAATCTATTAGAGGCTTTCATGCATCTATGACGTCAACAGTGAAGAGATGGGGCTTTTGCTGTTTTTTTTTTTTTTTTTTTTTTTTTTACACAGTCATCACCACTTATCAAGGCCCGGAAGCCACTCAGGAATAAGGGTTATTGCAAGTACATTACGTTAGTGTGGAGATTTGATGAAGTGTTTACTTAAGGGGGCGGTTCATTAGGAATTTGTTAACGTTGGACTTGAACACATCTAAGTTGTAGTCAGGTGGGAAGCAGGAAGACGGAACAGAGGTCCACAGGCGTGCAGTTCTAAGAAAGAAGCTTTGTTTATGGAATCCGCGTTTTGATTTAGGCACAGATATAGAGTAGGGGAAATTTTTCACAGTGGATTCAGCTAGACGGGTGTTTTTCGTGAAAGATTGGGGAGGGGGGACCAGAGATTGGAGCTCAGACGAGCACCTGCCATGAAAATAACGATAAAACAAGGATAGGCTCGCAACGTCTCTTCTGTGGGAGAGAGGTTGCAGGGTAGAGAAAAGGGCATCCCCTACTAAGCCACGAAGTCTATTTTGTACTCTGTCAAGGCAGGATAGGCTGTTTTTAGCAGCTCCTGCCCAGTTGGCTTAGTTGGAGCGTCACAATTGCTATTCGTTCGTTAGAGCACATTTTATTAAAATATTTGTAAAATAGACAAAGGGATGCAACATTGGGACAATAGGACAGAGAGACTGGAGCTTGGTTCATGATGAAAGTCTATAAAGTTGGAGAGACTGTTCCTTTAAAAACGTAAATATTTACGAATAAATAATGCACAATTTCTTTGGTCAGCTTGATTCAGTTATTGCCATTGGTTTCTACGAGTCTTTAAAGCCAAGGATTTACAGACGAGACACGTGAAGGTTGCCAACATCCATGACTGAAATCAGTGTTATGGAATTGACTGAATTCGAACTTGGCACTCGCAGGTCGTCAGTTATCATCAGTAACCACGAACTTATTTTGATTTTAATTTCTTTTGCTTATTTTGGTTGCAGTCAAGATTTTCTAATGTTTTTAACTTACGCGTTTTCTAATTATTTGGCGAGATAATTAGGCATGGTCAAAAAAGACAAGAAATATATTCTTAATATAGGGAATGGAGACTTTCATGTTATCTGAGACTAACATGATCATTAATCAGAAGGGACCATATCTTGTCTGTCATCGTCGTCCCGTCTACGGAGCAGATACTGGAAGTCAGAATAAGTAGAAAATCTTGACTATAACCTTAATTTACTTTTGAAATTAGTTTCTGTCTTCTTTACAAAAACTTCATTTAAATAAAGGACTATTTTTACGCCTCCCACCCGATTGTTTCTAAGCTGTATAACAGTGTTTCAAATGGACTTTTTGTACTTTAATTACAAATAGTTTGACGCTAACGTTTTCTTTTGTGTTCGTCTTCATCTCTTTTCATTGTCTACTCCAATGATCGCTTGTCGAAACGGTGATTCATTCTCCCACGGATCTTGCCTTTTCACAGCTGTGAATCAGCCGACATACCGATTATAACGTCCACGAAAATTCCTCCGCAGTCCACAAAATCCGGCCACTTTGAAACTAATTGCTACCAGATGCCAGCACGAACTAAAACGCTGACAGTTTTTGCAATCTTGTTCTGAAAGGGCGAGGCGGAAAATATCCAGTTGTTGTTGTTGGTGTTTCTTCTTCTTCTTCTTCTTCTTCTTCTTCTTCTTCTTCTTTTTCTTTTTTTTCTTCTAACAGACAAACGAACAGACAGGCACAGTCGTCTCATAGTATTATGTACCATACTAGAATCTCTGTAACATCTTCAGTGGCCATTCCTGGTTTCATTGGAGACACCATTTCATCATTTTCATTCTAAAGAATGCCTTAAATTCTAGGAGTGTTAACAACTAATTTAATTTCACGGAATCTTTCTTTTTAAAACCTAGCAGCTGTGTTCCAAAATTCATAATGATCAATTAAAAATTTTATGAGTGAATCACGTACATGCTAATAAGAATATTTATATGATTAGCACTTGAAATATATATATATATATATATATATATATATATATATATATATATATATACTCGGGTTTTTTTATTCAAAAGTAATGGACTAATGAATTCAACGAGGTTGTTAGATAGTGCTCAATAAAAAGAGCTGATAATACTTGTTTATTGTTATATAAACATGGTCACATCCTGCTGCTACAAATAGCCACTTGTTTCAATCAAACAACAAATATCCTCAGGCAGCAGGATGTGACCATGTTTATATAACAGTAAACAAGTATATATATATATATATATATATATATATATATATATAAATTCGTTTTTCTTTTGTGTGTATTTATATTCATATTTTCTATTTATTTAAAAAGAAAATACAATTTTCTTATATATGGGTCGTAGAATTGCATTCACTAGCAAAAGATCTAGCTAATTTGCATATTCTTTTAAACATTCATTTTAATTATTTCCCTATTAGTTTTTTTCGGTTTTCTTATGGAATGATCATCTTTAGTTAACTATTACGTGTAATTATATTAATGCAGATATTCTACATGATTTATACTTGCATAATATTTGCGTAAAAAGTGTGCAGTAAACACAAAATTGTTTCCATATATATTTATCTATACGTATATATTTTTGTTTAATCTATAAAAGTTTACGTGTGTGTGTGTGTCTGTCTGTGTATATTTTCCAACGCAATAATCTGTCAATTTTCAGTCTACAGACTCGAAATTTGATATACCGTGTACTGAGATTTGGGAAAATCTTTGTAATCCGTTTTCGGCCAGAAATTTGGCTATTAAGGGGTCAAAGTTTAACGTTTTGACATTTGAGAACTCTACCAAACTCCTCCGACAATTTTGGGTCTAAACACTTGAAATTTTAGATATAGGTCCTTTGGGCATGGATCTAACTTAATAACTTGATTTGAGCCCAAAACAATCAATGTTAAGGGTCATAATAGGGATCAAAGTTTACAAAAATGACCGTTTTTGTTGCTCAACATACACCTCCAAACACCCGGGCAACGCCGGGAACCCATGCTAGTATATCTATAAAAGTGACAATGTCTGTCTATCCTTCATCTATAGTAGTTAAGGAACGCTATTATACAGAAAGGCATTACTTTACATATTAACACTTTTTAATATATACATATGCACATAAGCTTATGAACAGTACACAGGGCCCGAGCAAAGCCGGGCGTAACTGCTAGTATATTTATAAAAGTGAACGTGTCTGTGTGTCTGTCTGTGTGCCGGTGTACATTTCCCTACGCAATAACTCTGTCAATTTTTAGTCTACAGACTCGAAATTTGATATACATGATACTGAGATTTGGGAAAATCCATGTGATCGGTTTTCGACTAGAAATTTGAAGAGTACAGGGTCAAAGTTCAACGATTTGATCTTTGAGAACTCTACCAAACTCCTCCGACAATGTTGGGTCTCCACACTTGATATTTTAGATATAGGTTATCTGGACACGGATCTAACTTAATAACTTGATTTGAGCCCAAAACAATAAATTTTAAGGGATCATAATAGGGGTCAAAGTTAAAAAAAATTGACCTTTTTTTTTTTGCTCAACATACACCTCCAAACACGCGGGCAACGCCGGGCACCTATGCTAGTATATCTATAAAACTGAAAATGTCTGTCTGTGTGTCTGTGTACATTTCCCTACCAAGTAACTCTGTCAATTTTCGGTCTACAGACTTGAAATTTGGCATAAGGGATATTGAGATTTGGGGAAATCTTTTTAATCGGTTTTCGACCAGAAATATTGCTGTTAAGACGTTAAAGTTCAACGATTTGACCTTTGAGAAGTCTATCAAACTCCTTCGCCAATTTTGGGTCTAAACACTTCAATTTTTAGATATAGATTACTTCGACATAGATCTAACTTTATAAATCTATTTGACCCCAAAACATTAAATGCTAAGGGGTCAAAATTGGGGCCAAATTTAAAAAAAAATTCACGTCTGTGGTCTGTACCAACTTTTCTCTATGTTAGTTAAGGATGACTATTATATAGAAAGGCATTACCGTACATATTCACACTTTTTAATATATATATAGGCACGTAAAAATTATGAAGAGTACATAGGGCCGGAGCAAAGCCGGGCGGAACTGCTAGTATATATATGTTTGTTTATAAATAGGCGGTTTAGGCACTATAAAAGTGGTGGGCGAATATTTATTTAAAATAGACATTTGGCGATGTTATTTGCGGACATCGCTTCCGTGGTCGAACTGCCGACTGTCAACACGACGGTTCTAGGTTCAATCCTTGGCCTGTGAGGGGTGCTAGTCTAGCGACACTCATGAGTTGTGATACAACGAAAGAGGACTGTATGTCGATGACTATATATATACATATATATATACATATATATATATATATATATATATATATATATATATAATTTTAAGGAATTTAGACCTGGAGTCTAAGAGCAGAGTCTATTTCAATACAATCATCGTTTCCGAAAGGATCGTACACAATCTATTGATTTTGTTTGTTTTCCTTTTGAAACTATTTTTAATTAAAAATTATGAATTATTTTATTAAATATATATATATATATATATATATATATATATATATCATAGCAATTAAAGCCAATATATATATATATAATAGCAACAAAACCCAATATATATATATATATATATATATATATATATATATATATATATATATATATATATATAAATTAATAGTATAGCAGTGAGACCCAATATGGATTTAATAGCAATTAACGAATGCTCCACACCATGTTTTTTTATTGTAATCGAAATCAGTAAAATTGTCCATTTTTCAATTAAATCGATTGATTGCCTGCTTTTGTTAGGGACCCAATGCTGTGCACCAGGACGAAACGTCACATTCCTCCCCACAATGAATTACTCTACAATACATGATAGTCTTCATTGCACTACAGATAACCTTCTGCTGATTTTATACAGTCATTGAATTAAAGTTTAACATTAAAAAAAATCAAGTATCATAGTTCAATTGTGCCTTAAACAAAAACATTTATTTCAAACCCGCCCATGATTTATCAAAGAACCTACTGTGGATCGAAAAATTATTGTCATATTTGAATTAAAATTTATAATGCAAAAGTCAAGTATCACGATTCAATTGTGTTCTAAACAGAAACATTCATTTCGAACGCACCCCTGTCTTATTAGGAAACTTACTGTTGATTTTATACGTCGGGTTCTTCTGCTTGTCCGGTGATAAAACGTCTCAAATGCATTTATGGTGTTAGGCTTTAAACTTTGTTTCAAATCAAGCTGTTCCTTTAATCGGATTTACGATCACAGTTTAATGATTTTCGATATTTATTACAGGCATTCCGATCGTAAACCTATCTAAGATCACCCCAGAACATAAAGTATATTTGTCTAAAATTCCAAAAGACAGGCACACCCGTTTTGGAGTCCATAGGGAAGGAACTCACACACACAAAGGTAACTTTTATATATAAGCAACTATATTTTTTATCAATTCACGTATCGACATAAAACGTTATAAAAAGATATATTATATGTGCTGATATTCAGTGTTTACTTCTGCAGTGCTCAATACCTGAGTAGAGCTAGGTAACCATTTTAGCATGACCATTCTTTTTTTTTAAACTCAAAAACTAAAACGTTCAAAAGCTACAAAATCGAGAATGGTACAATTAAAACGAGCGGCGAATTGTGCTTCAGAATTTATTTTTATACAGTGAGTGCATTTCTCTATCTAATCGATGCATTCGTCTTAAAAGTTTTGAGCGCACTTTGTCATTCTCATCGCAGTCATCACTTGCAAACTTTCAACAGGCGCCGGTGGATGTTGATCCGTTCAAATTTTTCTGCATGAAGGAATTCAATGATGCATGTCTGCTTCTGTCGTATGTCCATGACAGCGGTTGCGTTTAGCCCCCATTGTTGGCATATAAGGATATAATTGTTCTTAAATTATAACTTCCACAAACATGGGCTTAATCAACGTATTAGAAATAAGCAATATTTCCAAATGAATCGGACCTTTCCAATTAACACAGTGTTCATGTTAATCAACATAATATATATATAAAGTCTCCAGTTGATTTCATCTAAACCTAAAAAAAGGCTGAAACAATCGGAGGAAATGTAAATAAAAGAGAAAATGAGTACATACTTGCGTATCCATCCCTGTTAACGTGGTATCTTGAAAGAAAAATATTTATGGCTCTGGTATTGCTCTATTGAGCTATCTAAATTAGAACTTTAGGTTATTCATTAGTATATAATCACTGCCCGAAGCAGTTAAATTACATATAAACACATTAGTATATATATATATATATATATACATATATATATATATATATATATATATACATATACATATATATATATATATATATATATATATATATATATATATATTGATAATGTTAAAAGTCCACGTATGCTTCTCGGATAGTGATTTATAGGTTATGAGGGTTTTTTGAAGCATGTAAAACGATGTTACTTTTTATATTTAATATTTTTATTGTTATTTTTTATATTTCAAGCGGACCTCCGCTCTTGGTCACAAAAAAAGTATCGAAATGAAAATGAAAAAGAATACCGTTTTTCTTTTTCATTTCGATACTTTTTTGTGACCAAGAGCGGAGCGCATACACATTAAAAACCACACTCATACAAATGGTCACCCATCTGGTACTGGTCAGCCTCAGCATTAATAATACATTGCAATTTTCGTCACTGAAAAATAAGTTTTTTTTGCCTTTTTGGTCTTCCGTAGTTTGCTTGTTATCAACGACAAATGTAAACAGTAATCAAATCGACTCGAAGTAACTGGTTGCCTATATGAAGAAGTGGAATTATTTGAAATCCAGGTACTTATATTATAATATTTTTGCATATTCTCATAGAAAATCACCCTAAATCTTAGTTAGACAAGAAATAAACAAATTATTTCTTTCAACCCCCCCCTTTTTTTTTTTTAACTATTTTTATACGTTTTTGTGCAAAACAAAAAACGTCAATTGTTAACTTTTGGGGAAAATTTAACGTTTAAAATTTAATTAAAAATAGTAGAAAAAGTTTTACATTATTCTGCTTTCGATATGATAAAATTCAGGGTTTTATCTTTCTGGAAAAAAAAGTTACTCAGAAATAATTGATTTTAATAAATGTAATTTCGTTTTAAAAAACAACAACTTGATTTTTCGGCCATTTTGGCGGTGCCTACACCAAGCCTCAAAGGAAAAGAAAGAAAACGATAGCAACAAAAATCGCTCCCGATGATAATCGGATGCAGCGATAAAAAGAGCTTGAGAAGAATATGGCTGAATAACATTCGCAAATGTCAAATCGTTGAACTTTGACCCTTAACAGTCATATATGGTCGAAATGTCTGGTCGAAAACGGATTAAAAGACTTTTCTAAATCTCTGTACCCTGTATATCTAATTTCGAGTCTGTAGAATAAAAATTGACAGAGTTATTGCGTAGAGAAATCCACACAGGCAGACACACAGACAGACACACAGACGTACAGACACGTTCACTTTTATAGATATATAATATATACAGAGTTAAGAGTCATTTTTAGGATAAGAAATAAATAAAAAAAACAATACAAATAAAATTAAAGAAATTATATAAATACATAAATAGAAATATGATGGCGGAAGTTGGAATGTATGCCAATTGGACCAGAACAAAATATTCCTTGTATAAAAAATAGCAAGAATAATATAGAATATTTAGTTATGACGGTATACATTCATGAAACAAATTGAAATAAATAAATTCATCGGACATAATTTTAAGACATTATAATACATATGAAGGCAAAAAATAGGATATATTCGAGTTCAATAGAGTAGATTAGCGAAAATATATTTATTTGAAGTAAATCTAATAGACATATCAGGTAATAATTGAAGTGAATATAATAATTAAGTTACTACGAGAAATAAAATAAAACTCATATATAAATATGGATTAATTTATATTGAAATTGTTTTACACTATTAAGGTTTAAATAAATAATATAATCAGTAACTGATAATAAATAAATAAATAAATTAATATAATAAATAAAATAAAATTATTAAACAAGAATATAATAATACAGTTAAAATTCATCAAATTTAAGGAATAAAATTAAATTATATATGGGAGACAATTCACTATACTTCTGAAAGTAATTAGCTTCCCTTGAACGGAAAAAAATAAACCAATGCATTTAAAAAATAAGAAAACTATTATATTAAGGGAAATAAATGGTTAATTAATTCTAACTAAATGGCAATAGAAAAGTCTGTTTAAACATAGAAATATGCATAATAAAATATTTATATAATAAGCCAATTTACAATTTAATAAAGACAACGAAAATTATTGTAGAAAAAAATGGGGGCAAGTGATTTAAATAAGGCAACGTTATGATATCTCCCGAATATCCTAGACGCAAGTTCTACAGTGCCCCCCTCTTCCCAATTGTTTACTTCTACATGCACAACTGCCATTGTTCAGAGGCAACATGCATACTGTAGATTTATCCGGCATAAGTCCTGTACAAACAGACAAAAGTATATAGAAGCTAGAAATAATTGCAAGAAAGAAGTAGCAACAGCTAAGAGTAAATATACTGAAACCACCAGGAAGCGCATTGAAGTGCAAAAACTAGGAACTCGTGATTTCTGGGAAATCTACAATAGTATAGTAAATAATGGGCAATCGACAATACACCCATTATCTCGATTCTTGGACTTTGCTATTTTTGATATTCATAAATGACTTACCTGATAAAATTGTCTCTGAGATGGGTATATTTGCCAACGACACCACTAACGAGCACATATCTAAGGTAATATCCGAAACCCTAGAGGAAGACCTTCAGTTTGTAGTGGAATGGGGTCAAAAATGGATAGTAACGTTTAAAGCTGCTAAGACAAAGCTAATTTCTTTTAATGATTACATGAAACCTTACCGAACACCAATAGCTATGGTTAGAGAAACTTTTCCTGAGAACACTTCGCTCAAGCTCATTGGCTTAACGTTCACGGGAAACATGAGTTGGAATAGATATATCGAGAGTATTGCTAAGGCTGCTGCAAATAAAGTGGGCCCTCTCTATCGTTCTAGAAAGTTACTTACGCCGGAAAGTATCCTGTACCTCTACAAAGCCACCATTCGCCCATGTATGGAGTATTGTTGTCACATTTGGGCTAGTGCATCTGCTACTAGTCTCTCACTCCTGGACAGGGTCCAAAAGAGAGTCGCCAACCTAATAGGTCCCGAACTGTCATCTAAACTTCAGCCCCCGTCTCACCGACGAAATGTTGTATCCCTCTGCCTGTTTTACAAGTATTCTAATGGTGGAGGCTCTGATGAACTACAAGCTCTTGTTCCCCGCGACGATATACCTCCGACAAACCCGACAAGCAGCGAATTCCCACCTCTACACAGTTGAGATCCCGAGATGTAAGAAAGCCTTTTACTCTAATAGCTTCTTCCCCAGAACTGCAGGACTTTGGAATTCTCTTCCGGTTTCCTGCTTCCCCAACTGTACTGACATGCAGAAGTTCAAGTCTAATGTGAACAGACATCTTGCTGCTTAACTCCCTACATAGTACCCCTGCAACTTAGGTCCCTGATATTAGCCCCCTACGTTAAAGTGATAACGTGCTTTGTTTGGGCCGAAAATGTAATAAAAATTAAAAAAAAACAAACCTAGAGGCATTCCCTCTGTTTACAAAGAAAAGGCCTACTCAACCGAACGTGAACATTCTCCAAGATCTGTAAATGGAATAATGAGTGAGCACGATTCAGGATTAAAAATGAGTTCGTGCTAAAATTCGCTACATATGACGTGTTTTCAATGAGATGGTCAGTTATTGAAGACCCATTTTTCCCACACGTAACGGAACGCAACGTAATTTTATTTCGAATTGTACATATTTTCTATTCCCCCTTTTTAAAATCCCTCGATACAGCTTTGAGAAAACGAGAGCGAAACCGGTCAGTATACATACATACATATATATATACATATATATATATATATATATATATATATATATATATATATATATATACACTTTTGTTATATGTAAAGAATCGTGGAGATTTTATATTTAAAAGGTTAGTCTATAAAAAGTGAAAGTGTATCCATATATATATATATATATATATATATATATATATATATATATATATATATGTGTGTGTGTGTGTGTGTGTGTGTGTGTGTGTGTGGTGTTAATAATGGTGGTTATCGTAATAGTAAGTAAATGTTTCGAAAGGTTTTGCAAGGAATGAACCCAAGCAAAAACCAAGTTTACAGTTTTTCTAACGCCTTTCATTATTCCTACGTACTTGCCTCCCCACAAGGGCAGAGTAAGACACAAGGTCGGTTTTTAATGTGTGGGAGAAATTCAGATCCTTCAAAAGGAGCAATCTGGATAGGAACGAAAATAAAAACTGTCTCAGTCATGAAGTGTTTTTCCTCTACTGACCGATGCTAAAAAAGGGAAAGTGTAGCATCAGAACAGATATTATACTGTGATCTTAGCCAGAAGGGGGCGGAGAGCCGGTTAAAATATCAACATAAAACATAAGATATAAAAAAAACTTGATTTTTATGCTTCATACAGCCACACTATCTACAAATCACTTTTATAGAAGCATGTCTGTGTGTGTCTAGCGACATTCATACTAGGCAATTTCAACCAGCTTTACTCAAAGGAGGAAGTATCGAAGGAATATTAAATTTACACGTGGTCACTAATCGCAGATACATATCGGTAAGAAGAGGTGATGACGTTATATTTTGCAGTTCTCGCAGGGAGGTGTCAACGTCGTCCTATATACAGCGCCTGGTATTTCGTAATGGCCTCCCATCTGGTACTGGTCACCTTTGCTTAACGTCTGTGATCTAATGAGAATCTGCGTGTCAACGTGATTATGCTGTATTACACTTTAAGGTTTACCAGTTTTGTCTTGTCGATAATTAAACTAACATTTCAGTTTACCAGATTTTGTGTATTTTTTAGTATTTTGTACATGTATGTTTCGTCCGTATTAATTATCTTTGTTAAAATTATCGACGTTTCTGCACATCACAAATGGTAAGATTATACATATATATATATATATATATATATATATTTATATATATATATATATATCTGTTTCATATTTAGATTAGAAGTTAGTTCGTTATGTAAGTTTCACCTAAAATGAGCCCTAGTTGTTATAATGTGATATTCCTTCATGTTAGTAGTCAATGTTCGTTATATCGATATAGTTTTTGAAATTTTAAGTTTAAAAACAAAAAGAAATCCATAAAATAGCATTAGAAACAAATGTTCCAACATTTTCTAGCGCCAATTTCTAAGCCGACCGAAGAACATAATTAAAATAATTTTTGTTATAAATGAAAAATGGATTTCTATTTTTATCTTTATTTATTTGCGGCAATCGAACTATTTTAGATATTTGTGAAATTTGTATTCTTACACCGAACTCATTAACAGTTTAAGAAGGACAAAATAATTTCGTTTGATCGTCGAGCGTTTGAATAAAGCTTTCGTCTCCTTTTTTGCTATCACGTTCGATTTATTTCAAAGCCGATATCGATAACCATAAAATATTATGATACAATGGTTTAGATTTAAAAGAAATATTTTATTACGATTCAAAGTAAAAAAAAACGATAAGACTCTTTCTTTTTTAACTTCTGCGAAGAATATACAGGTTTGATAAACACGGCGTTTATGATATATAATGCGTAAATTTCAAGTTCCGTCTATTAAACATATTAAAAGGTGACTCGTGTTTGGTTTCAAGCAGTGCGTCCGACTAAACAATTATTTTATACACTGATGATTCTTGACTTTAGAAATGAAAAATATATAAAAAAAGCGAAATTCTATAAGCAATATATCAGTAGGAAATTCTACAAATAGTAACAGCAAATAAAAGAATAGGAACTATAAAATAGGATTAGTAACAAGATAGGGGAAGAGTAGGTAAGAGAAATAAAAGTACATACCAAACAACAACAACAACAACAACAACAACAACAACAACAACGACGACGACGACGACGACGACGACGACGAAATAAACAAACAACAAACAAACAAAAAACAGAAGATTTGTAAACTTGATAGGTTTTGCCAAGTAAGGTCCATTAAATTGCATTCTGAAAAAAAACCATAAAAAAACAAAACGAAAATAGTTCAAAGTGTGACTAGCTGAAGGTAAAAATCAAAAATATGATTCCGGGTTAAAAAATCCTGCAAAGCAATTTGTGTGTTGGGAATTCACCAGTTAAATTTGGATAAACAGGCATGTCCGAATATCAGAATACGCATGCTGAATGTGATAAATAGATAGCAAAAAGATTTGTTATTATTATTAAATTCAGTAGAAAAACATTTGTTTAAAAAAAAAACGGGATCATTTGATGTTATATGTTCGACTCACAATAAATTAAAAAAAAAAATGAAATTAATGTAAAAATATAAAATATCCATAACGGGAGAAAGATTTCTAAAAAATAAAATCCAGCATTTGAATTCGAGGGCAGTAAGACGTTTATATATGAGACAAGCAAATAGAAAACTCGGTTTTTTGTTAGAACCAAACCCCCTTCTACACACACACACACACACACACACACACACACACACACACACACACACACACACACACACACACACACACACACACATATATATTATCTCAACCTCATAACGTTATTTTCAACCAAAGGGTTCTTATATGTCATTTTAATTTATCAACCTACTTCATTGTTAGTGATGCACAAAATTAGAATATTTTATGAATTTATGTTTGCAGCTGACGTAACCAATTTCACCTTACATAATTAAAATAAAAAAGGATAATGTTTACTTGTTTTTCCTCGCATGACTCATTTCATGTCGATCATCGTAGACAGACCGAATGCTATTCAGTCAGGTCATTAATAATTTCTGGCTTACTAACGTCTCTTAAGTAAGTAATAATGTAATCTTAACGTTTATCTGGGGGGGGGGACTATTTCATTGGCCCCACGCGTTTTTATAATAGATTTTGTCTGTTGATCTGTCACACATCACGATGGCGTAGCATGTAACTTGAAAACCACGAACATTGATGGACGTATCTTTTTATATGTGCCGCAAAATGTCTATTTTTGTCTTCCAATCGGCCTGTCAAACGTATGGTAAAATAGCATATTCTTTAGTCGGTCACGTTTAAGCTTAAAATAGAATTAGTAAATTTGTCCACACACATTTGTTGAGATTACGTCCGTCTTACTATCGGTCCATTTGCCTGTCACGTGCACATTGGAAATATCATTTTCCTCGCTGAATGCGGAGATTGAACGAACACATTTTATGCATATCAATTTTAGATGCGTCTATAAATTTCAATAAAAGTCTTTACCAATCTGTCAGTCTGTCACGGTTTAGTTTCAAATATCTTTCTGTAAAGCTTTTTTCTAAATAGAATTTTAGTTGGCGTGTCATGATGAACGTGTTTCAAATAATATTTATAGTGCTTTCAAGCATTCAGTTACGAGGTGCCTTCAAAAAGTTTCCAAACCTTTTCGTATGGGAACTTTTATTGATAGTACACGCAATAAACTCTAGTTCCATTCGAAGTAATTTCCTCCGGCTGCAACGCACTTGTTGTACTATTCCAACAACTTCGGGAAGGCCCCATGGAAGTCCTCTTGTGTGAACGTGTCAATGACATTCGTCACAACCTTTCATCTCAATTGTCTCATAATGGCAGCCTATGAGGTTTCCTTTGAGTTTAGGGAATACTCAAAAGTCACAGGGACCAAGGTCTGGACTATAGCGAGGGGCGAGGAACTGTATGGTACCCATCTTTGTCAAATAGTGTGCGATCTTCTCTGAGTAACAATGGGACAAACTTTACACAAATCTTCCGTATGTTCAGTTCCTCGCAAATAATTGTGTGTGCAGTTCTTTGTGATCAAACTGTGCACTTATTGTCTCTATAGACACACGACGGTTTATATCCATGAAATTCTTTATTTGGCCGATCCTGGTGCTCTGACTTCCTTACTCCTCCCACACCTTTCCTCATCCCTCATAGACTCCCTGTTTTCCTTGAATCTCTTATGCCAATTAAAAACTTAAAAACTTATGCTCTATTTATGCAAGTTGGTCCCAAAGTAGTCTAAAGCATTCCATAGTTTTCTGAGGCATTTTTATCACGTTTAAAACATTATTTTATTACATGTCCTTCTTCTAACGTGTCCTCACATCCAGATTGCACTTTGAAATTCTCCAGCTAAGAACATCAGGCTTTGGTAGGGTTATTCTAATTTCTGCTGTAGCTGTTAATTTGCATGTGGAATCACAAAAATTAGTCAGTCATCTCATAAGATGTATTACAATAACATACTGATTTTTCCTCGTGTATCTATAGAGACAATAAGTGCACGATTTGATGTCAGTGTGGGAACTGTATCCACCATTATTTACGAGAAAGATGTTATGACAGCAGAGAGATGATGAGCTGATCAATTCAGATCCCGCAAGTCTTGATGCTCCATAGGTCTGCAGTAGGAGCTGGATCTTCAGCTATGACTAAGAAAGCAGGGAAAAAGACTTCCCAGTGATGTTGCGGTGCGCGGTACACAGAGATGAGACGAAACCCAAGAAGGAGCAGTTCTTGTGACGGTGGAGTTTAGATATAGATGTGAAAAGAAGTGTAATGACTGTTCTTTAAACAGGAGGGAGACTCGTTATCGAAGAGGGGGGATACAGTCAACATTTGGAAGGCAGCTTTCATACAAAGTTCTTTATACAGGACGACGAAGACAAAACACATTCCCTTATGGTTAGATGACAACAAAGGCAAAAGACTTATGTAACAAATATAAAATATTTATTCATCCAGCTGGGGGATTGGAATTCCATGGCTGCTAAGTTGCTACGTTGTCGTCTTTTCATGACCTCTTCGCTTTCTAAGGAGTTTCGGCAAACTCTGTCAGTCTCCCCGGTCCGCTCTGCCATATTAACTGCTTCTCTCTTCAGACTCACTTGGACCCTTCAAGACTCATTGGACTGACGGTTTTCTAGTTTAAGTATATATAGTAGTACTATACTTATTTGTGACGTCATCACGCGGGCCAAATATGTTAATCCGATGCACATGCATCTGCTTCGAACATGTGCCCTGGCAACACAAGTCTCAAATTTTCTCTTTGGACATTCTTTAATTCCATTGTTTCGTCGAACTCGTGATTTTGGACGGAATTCCGAATGGAACCCTTTGTTTACTTCACAGAAGTAGCATGCTCTTGTTTCATCAGCCATGACTAGATAGAGGTTCTAAGTAATTCGCAATTATATTTTTCGGTCGCTCACACTGAGGATTGAATCTCCAACTTTCAGAAGAACATCACTTTTTACAATTAATTTTTCCAAGTACTCTAACCACTGCGCCATGGGTCCTAGCAGAAATTCCCGAGTTCGACAGAAATAGTCCTGAGTGTGACAAGATACACCTGAAGAGGGTCGGAGATTACATCGACCGAAACAGTAGTTCGATTAATACAAATAATACAAATAATTATACTCATAACAAAAATTCAGAAACGTGATATTCGTTTTAACTTTTAATAAATACGTTCGATTCCAGAATTCTCTTTCAATAATAATATTCGATCCTAATTACTTCGCTTCTAACTGAAAACCGGAAGCTGTCTTCTTCAATATAAACACCCTTTCCTTTCCATTTTTCAAAACGTGTACGCATTTTCAAATGCCAGAACATTTTTTTCTATTCATCATCTATACCGAAACAAACTTCTTTGCGGCTTTCACACCCAACTTGGGTGAAGAAATATCAAACTCCATCCATAAACAATCTTTTCAGTCTGCCCTTTACTAACTGACTCTCTTGATTTTATTCAGATCGGAATCGCCACCCGATCTACCTGGCATATTTCCTTTTGGGTGTAGTGTACAACCTCCTATGATCAATATCAGCTGTTAAATGTAGACACCCTATTTGCCGTAACAACAGAGGCCTCATTTGCCTCTTCACCAAACACGACGTTTCCTCGTCCGATGTTTCCTGGCTCCTTTCTCTCCCGTGGGTGTTACTACTAATTAGAGCTTTGTCTAATTTTTACACTATTTTATTTTTTGTGGACATGCAGTAAATCTCATTTACTTAAATTTTTAATGATCGGACCCCTTTTATCATACTGATTCACTCAGCCTTACTAACTTGGATTCTTAGAACTCATCGCAGACACCGGGAAACATCATCCTTAACTGAATAAACCCCTTCCCTGCACAATATTCTACTGCGCATACTGAATCCCTTACTATGACGGCGACTTGTGTGATTTTCCTTCTTTTCCATCAGAGCGCCCAAGACCCCAAGACAATGCCATCCCACATTGTCACACCTATAAAAAATGTATAACGTATTTTATTACATCATTATTCTTGTTACGTATTCATGGCATAGTTTACTTTCCCCTTAACACTTACTCTGAGTGATTTGCCCTCATAATGATTACATTGTATTCTTTGTACTTGAAAGGTCTCGCGTACCTTCCGCCGTCTGCCTATTTAATTGTATGTCGAGAATTACCTCTGACTCGAAACAGCTTCTTGAAGTCTATCCTATAAGCATATACATGCGGAGTTCATATTATTTTTCTCAACAGGTGCACCTACTATCGTGCTAAAACTTGGCAAGTGACTTTTGCAGAAAAAAAATATGAACAAACATAACTTTTGGCTTATCATTTTCCAAAGCAGTTAGGCAGAGGAAGTGATGAAAAATTGAAAAGTATTTCATTTTCTAACGCTAAATTGTGAAGATAGGGTTACGCAATACCTACCCGCTCTCATCCTGAATCGGCACTGGTTGATTCCAGTAACAAAAAAAAAATATATATATCTAGAACGACTGAAAACAATACCGAGATAAGCGCAGGGTACATACAGCACTTGGTATACCTAAATGGTCACCCATTTTAGTACTGACCAGGCACAACGATACTTAACTTCAGTGATCTAACGGGAACCCATGTTTTAAGGTGATTATGCCGTATTATCATATGTTACCAATTCTATAGAAGAAGGCAAACAGTTTGTTATAGACATCAAATGTGTTTCCTATTCTTTCTCTCTTATCTAATGACATTGATGTTTTTTAATGATAACTCCAGTAATAATCGTAATAGTGTTCATTGTTTTCATTGCTGGCATTCATTCTATTCGATATTTTTATAGTCACAATTCAGTTTAAAAAAGACATTAATGATTATTCATACATTAATTAGTGATTATTCATAATACTAAAAATACATGAGTGATTTGAACTTCTATGAAGAAGAGACAGGGTTGATAAACACCTTCATGTGAGGAATTACATGAAGGTTGCCAACATTCTAAGTGAAAGTGATTTTTGTGGAACGAATTGGATTCGAACCTTGGACACTCTGGTCGTCAGTTCCTGGCGTTCACTATTTAACCATCATCACTTCCCTCTTGTAATAATTGCTATATATTTCGATATGAATCTCAGTATTTTTGTAACTCGTAGGTTGGAAGTTTTTGTGCACTACATTCACAAACTGCTAATTAACATTAATGTTATTTTTTTCCTTTGTTTCTGCCAAATAATATAAAACCCTTTCCAAAGTAATATTCTTCTGAAGGCATTCCAGGGTCGAACAGACGGACGCGTTAATCTGAAACCATTTTAACGACTATCATTTTCTCGTTTCCTGCTATTGTATCCGAGTGAAAGCCACTCGATTTCTATTAAGACTGGTCCCACCCTTAATCGAAATTCTCAGAAGCCATTTCCTGACATTCCTGGCAATTGATATCCCAAAATGCAACGTCATGGAGACGAAAATATTAAGGTAGGATGAAAGCGATTCCTTTACAAGGAATCTCTCCACCGGAAGTAGATTGATATCAGCGTTTATTCTTTTGCCGAACTAGAGATTTACGTTATCGCAAATAAACAGATGAACTTCACTGTGTATTTAATCAGGAGAAAAAGAAATGGTTATATAACCTATGTGAAGGTACTAAATAAAAATTGAATGAAGACTAATTCTTAACATAGACGATACAAATAAAAAATAAAATAAAATAGCTAATGCAATTGGGTATTCCATTCAAGATATATATATATATATATATATATATATATATATATATATACTAGTCAATACTCCTCCTAGGACGGGTATAAGGAATAAAAGTAGCAATGGTTTTCAATTTTAGTGTTCTTTTTTATTATTGTTTCATTTACACTCCACTAAATAGTACAAAAAATGATAATTTATATGCACAATGTTACCAGGAACAGATGTTTATTAATTCATAATAATAACCTATAGTTTATGAGTTTATTATTATTACAAGCAGGACACCTGTACCCGGTTCAATATGATAGCAAGTTTTAAGAGACTCGGCAAAGCACCCCCCTCGAAAAAAAAACTATGCGTTCCATTCTGCTCAAATTCTATCTTTTGTTCCTTTCAGAAAGGTATACATCAATGTCTCTGTTTATATATATATATATATATATATATATATATATATATATATATATATATATACATATGTATATATATATATCTCACTTCAAAACATTTATATAAAATATATCTGAAGAGAGCTGTACAAAGATTGAGACGCGTAATAAAAAATGAAAAAAGGCTGAAAAATCCACAATTGTTGATGGCTACACTCTTTTAAATATACATTTTTTTCTCTCGTTGGAACCACACAACCATCTAAAATAAATAAATAAAACGACAGAATGCCACCAACAAGAAAAAATCTCTGGAGGACATAATGGATTCACAGACAAACCTCTCCATAGAACACAAATATCTCGAGGACGGATTATAACAACTAAGTGAAAAAATGGGCAGGATAATTCACCTCATATCCAACAAACAGGATAAGAAAGAAATCCAAATTGAGAAAATCGTTAAACAACTCAAAACACAACAAGAATACCTGGAATACTTTAGAAGACAGTATATACAGAATGAATTACTAAACACCAAGGAAAAGAATCTCCAAAACTGGAACATACCCCTTAAACAAAGAAGAAATAGCCTTTTGCCATGCAATCAAATGTAGCGACACCGCAGGAACGTACAGGACATTTCTAATGATGGAGAACCAATTCATTCCATACTAATTCCGGGAAAAATTACACCACAAGATAGAGAGGAGCAAATGGAAATCAAAAAAGCCCTAAATATTTCGAAATTCAGGCCGAAATCGACATAAAAGTACACTTTAGAGAGAAGTACACGAAAATCGATACACAATATTAAACAACTTTGCCCTAAGGAAACACACCAACCCCTCTTGGAACTCTGGAAATCTGAATGCAAAAAAGAGGGGAAAATCCAGGGAAATCATTGTACGGAAAATAATCTGGCTAAAAAACCTACCGAACAAAGAAGGAAGTAAAAAATCAACAAAAACCTACAACAAGGACAACCAGGAGTAGAACACGATATCCACAAACACAGAGATCACATAACAAAGGTAAGCAACGAAACATACACCATACATTAACACATCCAACAACAAACCCAACCAAAACACACACTAATAACACCTCAAGATTACACAAGAACCCACGCCCTTAACAACCACAACACACTAGACAACATACCACACAATATGTCTCCACAAAAATACCCCCATATATACAATCCTAAACAGCACAAACCAAATTATTACCACTTACAGCAACACAATCAAAAACCCTTCTCCACAGACACTACATCGCCAACACAAACAATTAAAAATACCTTTACAAAACAACCCTTACTAAAATATCCCCACAATGCAAAACAACTACCACAGACATTACATAATTCAAAACAATGCCTACAACACTCACATCATATCCCACACAAAGGAACAAACTCCCAAGACACTCCCTCACCAACGGACACAATTAAAATATCCCATACAACACAAATCCCAACGAACAAACCTACCTTACAACAAACCCCAACGACACAACCCTATATAACAATACATATATCCTCAACAGCAACATCAATTCCAACTAGAACACAACTATTCAACACAATCAACATATAATAACAACCCATTCAATAATTTGTCACTCAACCCTCACAATAATGCACACAACACTTATTTTACGAGAGAGGACACCACGTCACCCTGAAACACACAACCTCTCAAACCAAGGAAACCAACAATCCCAACCATTTTTTAGGAATCCCTAATGGAACAACAATTCCAGGTTAGAAAAAATTAGACCTAAAATCATCAACTTATCCACATACACCTTATCAAAAACGAAACAGAAATATTGAAGCTGGGACTCAAATTCTGTCCCACTCCTAAAAGCAATATAGCGGAACTAAAAAAGGGCATTAAAGAATTCGAATAGAAATTTAGACTAATAGAAACATTAGATAACAAAGGGGACACAAAAGAACTAAACACCTTTGAAAATCTCTGGAACCTCAAAAAAAAAAAAAAAAAAAAAGACAAAACGACAAGCAACCTCACATACAAGCAAAACCAAGCACTCAAAAAGATTCGTAATAATAACGACATAATTATAAAAGAAGCAGATAAGGCAGTGCCGTAGTAATCATGGACAAAATTTATTACGAAACAAAAATTATAGAACTACTAGATGACAAACACTACTATAAACCCATTAGTACCAACATAGATAACACCACCATCTCAAAAATCACAAAACTTTGTACAACACACAACAAAATATTAAAAAAGAAAGAAAAGGACTTCCTCACGAATTTCATTACAAAGACAACTAACTTCTACGGACTGACCAAAATACATAAATCCGACGAAATAAAACATGCCATCGATACACAAAACTCAGAATATATTAGCTCCCCAAACCCTAGTGACCTTACATTTAGACCCATTGTGGCAGGACCAGTTTGCCCGACAAGCAGACTTAGCAACTTAATAGACATCTTATTACAACTTTTCACTGGTCAAGTTAAGAGCTACATAAGGGACGACATTCGCTTTCTTACAACCTTACCACGTACAGTAGAAAACGGGACACTATTAGTTACATTTGGCGTTAGCAGTTTATATAGTAATATACCACATAAATTAGGAAAAAAAACAATCACATTTTGGATCAACAGACACGCACAAACACTACATCCTAAATTCACAAAACAATTCATCATCAATAGTATAGATATAATCTTAAATAATAATTCCTTCGAATTCAACAATAGCAACTACATTAACACTAGGTACAGCAATGGGAACGAAAATGGCACCGACATAGGCAACCCTCGCAGTAGCCTACCTAGAAGAAACCTTATATGAAAATATAGAACCAAAATTTGGCCACAGCACTAAAAAAACTGTTTATAGAATCCTGGAAGATACCTTGATGAGTGCTTCATCCCGTGGACACCCACATGAGGGGGACATCACAGACTTACAAATTTACATCACAGACTTACAAAATTTAATTTTTGGGTGTAGGTTTTGGAGTCCATACTCCAAAACCTACACCCAAAAATTAAATTCACCATAGAACAAAACTCTACGGAATTACCCTTCTAGATATACTGATAAAGATTAAAGACAATAGCATTATCACAGACATTTACCGCAAACCCACAGACACCCAACAATATCTACACTTTAAAAGTCACCACCCTAAAAGCTGCATAAAAACCATTTTTTACACCCTAGCACGTAAAATCTGCACTATAGTCACGGACAAAAACCTTCGGACAATCCGACTCCAGGAACTACGAATGAATCTTAGAAAAAGAAAATACCAACCACAACTTATAGACAAAGGGATCCAACTTGCAATAAATATACCAGTAGAAATTTGAGAACCCCTAAAGAACGAAACAAAAAACAAATCCTAAGTCTCCACACACAACACAAACAACCATGAGCTCTGCACAGAGATAACGAAAAACCTCATCCTACTTAACCAAAACAGCAAATTAAACAACTTCCTTAAAACAACAAAAAATAATAAAAAAGCAAACGCCAACCCAAAAACCTAAAAGGCGTTCTTACTTCATCCAAACTCAATCAAGACACAACAAAAGGAGTCACAAAATGCAACAAACAACGATGTGGAGTCTGCAACACAATATTGGAGGGAAACAGATACACATTCACGAACCCAGTACACACATTCAAAATCAAAAAAGACCTCGATTGCACCTCAAAAAATGTGGTCTATGTAATAAAATCTGCAGCAGGCGATAAATCCTACATAGGCGCAACAAAAAACCTAAGTAATAGAGTAGCCCTACATTGATCCAACATAAAACTCGCAGAAAATATGCACCTGCATGTATCACAGCACATACACACAGACAGTGAAGGCAAATTCGAAAAAATGCCAATCTTCCAAACTGACAAATACTTCTACTTACTAACACAAGAAAAAAAACTTCATAGCAAAGTTCAACCCCGCTTTAAACATCTCCCAATAATTATACACATAGATAGGCAAAACACAAAATACACTTACACATATGCATACTTAGACAAATGCGCAACCTCACACACAAAACAAACCAAGCACAATAAAGCACTCACACAGTTTCGCGGGCGTACGCATACATATCCAGTATAATACCATTTCCCTAACCTAAATAAACAATTAGAAACAAAATACACCACTCTACACACACCTAATAAAAAAATCTTTCTAGACAAAGAAAACTTTAACCAATATGTGTATCGAATGTGCGTGTGTGGGTGTGTGTGAGTGCGTGTGTGTATGTAAATGTGTGTATATATATGTATGGGTGGGTGGATGTGTGCACGAATATATATATATATATATGTGTGTGTATATATGCATGTATATATGGGTGGATGGATGTATGCGTATGTGTATATGTATGTGTGTGTATGAGTGAGCCCCTACATATGTCTCTATATGTGTACGTGTGTGTGCATATGTATATGGGCCTACATGCGTATGCGTGTGTATGTGTGTGCATGTATGCATACATATATGTATATGTGGGTGTATATGTATGTGTGTGTGCGATTGTGTATGCGTGTGTGTATATCATCAGTTATCTATTCTCCATCCTGTTTGTGTGTGTGCGTGTACTTATGTTTGGGTGACTGAGTGCACATATACATATGTGTTTCGATTGGAAAAGACAAACAAAACTTTAACCAATATGTATGTGGGGTGTGTGTGTACGTATATGTATGTGTGTGTGATTGTGGGTGCATGTATATATATATATATATATGGGTGGGTGGATGTATGCGCGTATGTATATGGATGTGTGTATTTTTATGTATATGTATGGGTGGGTGAATATGCGTATGTATATGTGTCTATATGAATGTGTGTGTATATATGTGTGCCCCTGCATATGCCTCTCTATATATACGTGTGTGTGCATACATGTGTACATGTACTTGCATGCGTATGCGTGTGTGTGTATATGCATTTATATAGGTATGTATAAGTATGTGTGTATGCATATGTACGTGTGTGTGATTGTGTGAGCGTGTGTGAATGTGTATATATCATCTGTTACCTATATTCCATCTTATATGTGTGTGTGCGTATGCTTATGTTTAGGGGACTAAGTACATGTATGCATGTGTATTTTGATTGCGAAAGACAAATAAAGCTTTAACCAATATATGTGTGTGGTGTATTAGTGGGTGGATATGCGTGTGTGTCTGTATACATATTTTTTATGTAAGTATTTGTCTACATGTGAATGCGTGTGTGCATGTGGGTGCATATATATACATATATGTACATATATATGCGTGTGGTATGTATGTATGTGTGTGTGATCGCATGTGTGTGTGTGCGTATATATAAAAAAAGAAAGAATGTCATAAAAAACATTAAAATTTTTACCAAATGAACCAAAAAGCCCACTCCCCTCCAAATGAACTTACCTGATTGGACTATTGGCGACAAAAAGTCTGATGAAAAACTCATTTCTCTGAAAAATTAGATGTAATATGTTCTCCAGAATAACATTTCAACCCTTCACCCAAAAGATCTTTATATAAAAATATATCTCAAGAGAGCTGTACAAAGCTTGAAATGCGTTATAAAAATATTTTAAAATAAAAAAATGATAAAAGGCTGAAAACCTCACAATTTTTTATGGCTACACTCTTTGAAATATACATTTTTTTCTCTCGTTAGAAACACATAACCATCACTTGATATATATATATATATATATATATATATATATATATATATATATATATATATATATATGGCGATTAAGCTATACAGAATATTCCGCGTTTCATCGATGCTAGGATTCATCAGGCTTATGCGAGAATTTTGTGGTTGTCTCGCGTTTTTATATACGCACCTTCTATTGAGTTTTTAGTTAGCCAATCAGCTTTCTAGTTTCCACCGCACGCTTCCTAATCAGCCAATGAGCAGGCACTTACAGTATGCTATTATAGCTAGGAGCGTAGATATCTAGCGTCCTGACCTATTTTAAATATAGGTTAATTTTTTTGTTTTATATATATATATATATATATATATATATATATATATATATATAATGTTCTTGTCATTTGTCCTAGCTGGTGATGGGGCATCCTTCCGGATTTCAAACATTGACCCGCTATCTCATAAATTCTAACCGGAGGATTCTTTTAAGATTCTAAACTTCTTCTCAAGTTTAATATGTGTAGTGTAAAATATACCGATAACAAGTAAGCTATACAGAAATATGAATGTTTCATTTCATTTGCGTAGTAAATCATCAGACTAAATGTGCGGATGCCTTATTTGCGATTGCTTTTATATCTAATGTCATTTGCTCACACCGGATTCATTTGTATCATTACTCCCTCTCGGGTTATTATCATCGTTTGGTGTTAGATTTTGTATGCATTTTTTGAAAGGGGTTTAGTTCTCCACACTTCGAATTGGGGATAATTAACAGGTGATCATATTTTTAGGTCCGTATAAAATGCAGGATGATTTTATAGTTAAAACGTTTCCGTGTTTTTATTTAAATATACCATAACTACGATTTCATACAGTCTCGAAATCTTCACATTGCATGATAAACGAATGCGGAGTCAAATTTAAGCTTCAATACAATTTTTTAATACTCATATCCACTAGAGAATAACTTCAATTACCTGAGGCTTAAATGGGTGCGGTTTGCTTATAGAATTTAAAGCTTGATGAATTTTTCCGGGGAGTGAAACGTCAACATTTTTCACTTGCTTATAAGCCGAGTATTCTGATACTGAATGACAAAATGAATTCTTCAAATAGGCTACCAAAATCGTGTGCAACTGAATGAATGCAGACTTTTATATTTGAACTGTTTTGAGATCAGTGAAAAATGTGGTACAAGTATAAGAACCCTTTTTCGGGAGCTCTTAAGCTCTCCACATTGTAAAGCTTTTTACTCATATTTCCTTGCTCTTTAGAGGAAACAAGTAAAATCAAGTCGGACCTGTTGTTATGTCGAAATGTCAGCGCATATCAGCGGGGCAGATTTTTTATGACATCGAGGTTGACTGGTGAAAAGGTCAGATCAACATGGCTGACATCAGCTTTACTAAAGGGGCTTACCTTGAGAATAATCTGTTGAAATTTAATTACAAAACATGTATAAATCTTATATAAATTTACCATTCTTAAAGAAAGCCATTACATGAATTTAATTTAGGGAAGATATCTCGAAGCAAATGAAATCCAAAGAATCTTGATTAATTAGTATCTCATAATTTTGATAAGAGTGCAGGAATATCGGAAATATTTGGATTTTTAAATGTGGAATTCGGCCAATATTATGCTTCTTAAAAACATTTAAATGAGTTCGAAACGATTCTTTAATACAGTAACTGCACATGCGAAAATGAATTTTCGTTTGGTTTAGGAACAAAACTGAATTAAAATGGTTAACCTTTTGTTTTCAAACATTAATTAAGTTAAGAAACCTCTTTTATATAACAGGTGCGCATGTGATAATGTATGCTTTCATTTGCTTTAGCGGCACAACTGATACATAATAATTGACTATTACATTTATGCTATAATTGAATTAGAAGTAACGTTTTTATTTACAACACGAGTTAAGGCTTCATTATTTCTGTTTCGTTTAAAATCTCATCTGAAAATAAATAATTCCAATTCAGATTGCAAATTACAGTTCTTTGATGCGACAGATTCACAGTTAATTTTGTTTTTGCTGAGCGATCACAATTAAACCATGATATTTAGCAATGTTCTGTATACTTCATGGTGCCAGTAGCATATGACATTTCAGGTCATGTCATATGCTACTGTTACCATGTAACCCAGTACTACCTGCCTCTGGCCCTGTCGGAGCAGCATTAGAATACGCCGACCCCCCCTGCAGAGGGTAAAAGTCCCTCAATGGGGGTCCTGGATATGACCTTAAAATATATCCAGTGGTGAGGCCCTAGCTTGTGGGCTTTGGGGAGTGTGGAGCCACCCTTTAATTACCATTGCTCCCAGGTCCACTCTGACTCGGAGTGGTAGTACCTGTTAGGGTTCCAACTATGGGTTAAATAGAAACCAACGTGAAAACAACAAATATATTCTATTAAAAAAATTTTTCTTCAAAATCTTTGGATTCGGCATTAAATAACTTGGAAAGGGTTGATATGCCGTAAAGCAAAAACAACCAACCAACTACCTGCCTCATGGTCGGGTCACCGGCGACTAAACTGGTTCCCCCACCAGACTTGTTTGGTCAAAAGGATGGCTACTCTCTAGTCTCGGGGTCAACGACCAACTAGCACCATGTGTGTTTGTATGTATGTACGTATGTATGTATGTATGTATGTATGTATGTATGTGTCTGTGTGTTGGGGTGGAGAGGGATCCCGTAAGCCGTTGTGAAGGCAACCTTTCTCGGAGAAGCAAATCTCTGATTTAAAAAAACAAAGCGGGAGACCAGTACCTGCATTAAGCTGGTTTGCAGTTTAACTTGTTGCTGGCTATCTTGCTCTTGATTGTTTCTTGATCTCAACATTTTGAACCGAGAGAGAGAGAGAGACTTAGCTGTCATACAAGGCTAAGACTCTGTAACATCATCTGTGTATAGATACTCCCTCAGGCATTTGTCTATTAAAATGGTCCTGTGGCGATAGAAACCATTTTTGGGCTCATGAACTTTAAGTGTCTGAGGGAGTGGCACTCGTCTAACAAGACGTCGCAATCATCATCATCATGTAAGTGTGTAGGTGCATGCATGTAGTCATATTTATAGATATGCTTGTGTGTATCTGGGTGTAGATGTATATATGTGCATATGTATATATGCGTGTGTGTGCATGTGTGCATGTTTGTCTCTATGCATAGGTGCGTGTTCATACGTGTGGACATATATATGTGTGTACATGGATTTGTGTATGTATATGTATATATATGCGTATGTATGTATGTATATGTATGTATATATCGATGGATAGATATATAGATAGTTATACAGATAGTTAGATCTAACCGCTTCTAGGCCAACTTGTACTTAACACTGCATGTGCATCACATTTCACCCACTCTTAGAATAGCAAATTAAACCTGGGTATATGATAACCTTTAGTCCGACATCCATCGATATATCGGATTACTGATTTTTCCCCTGGATCATTACTCCTCTGACCTGGCATTAATATCCCGGAAACTATTGAACTCATTCTGATAATGGACAGGCCAAATTGTATAAAATCCTTTTTTCTAAGCGTCATGAGTAAGTTGCTGGAATCTGTGTTAAATTCAGAAGTAATCAACCATCTCAACAAAAATAACCTTCTTAGTGACACTCAATATGGTTTCCGTTCTGCTAGATCTACAGCAGATGTGCTTACAGTTATATCTCATAGGATTAGCAAATCTCTCGACGGAGGCAACCTTTCTAGGGCAATTGCTCTTGACATATCAAAGGCCTTTGATAGGGTATGGCATAAAGGTTTACTTCACAAAATCTCTAGCTATGGTATAGCTGGAAATGTCTTCTCAATTATTAAATCATTTCTTTCTGATAGGTTCATAAGAGTAGTAGTTGAGGGGCAAAAATCAGAAGCCCACAGTATTAATGCCGGTGTCCCTCAGGGGTCCATCCTGGGCCCAACTCTTTTCCTGATCTACATTAATGATCTTCCAAATCACATCCTTACATCATTTGTAGACATTTATGCTGACGACACTACCATTTATGGTAGTACATCTAAGACAGTAAACGACCAAGTTCTCTCCAATTCTCTCTCCTCTGATCTTGAGCATGTAGTACAATGGGGAAAGGAGTGGCTGGTTACTTTTAATGCATCTAAAACCAAGCTCCTCTCTTTACATCATCAACATTCTGATCCACATCTGGCATCAATTGAAATGAATGGCTCTCGTCTTCAGGAGGCCTCAAGTTTTGACAAGCTTCTGGGATTGACCATTACTCCTGATCTTAAATGGAACACGTACATCAAATCTGTTGCCAAGGCCGCTGGAAAAATGGTGGGATCTTTCTATCGATCCAGTAGATATCTCACTGCTGATGCAATTCTCTATCTATATAAGAGCCAGGTACGTCCAAGGATGGAATACTGTTGCCACATCTGGGCAGGAGCTGCTAGAAAGGACTTGGCCTGCCTTGATAGAGTTCAAAATAGACTTCGTAGCCTCGTAGGAGATGTCCTTTTCTCTTCCTTGCAACCTCTATCTCACAGAAGAGATGTTGCGAGTTTGTCTCTTATGTATCGTTATTTTCATGGAAAGTGTTCGACTGAGCTTCAATCTATGGTCCCCCCTCGCAAAACTTTCACAAGAAACACTCGTCTAGCTGTAAACACTATCAATAATTCCCCCCACTCTTTATCTGTGCCTAAACCTAAACGTAGATTCCATGAACAAAGCTTTTTTATTAGAACTGCACGCCTGTGGAATTGTCTTCCGTTTTCCTGCTTTCCGGCTGACTACAATATGTTTGTCTTCAAGTCTAACGTAAATAAGTTCTTGATGAGCCGTTCCATATAAGTTATCAAATTTAACAAATTTTCATTACTAATGATTATTATATTGTCCAATTTCTACTGTACACTCTTTAACCCTTATCCTTGAGTTGCCTCTTTGACCTTGATAATGAGTTGATACCTATGAAAAAAAAAAAAAAGAAAAAGTCCAATGTGAACAAGTTCTAATTGAATCGTCCCCCTAAGTAATCCAAGTTTCAAAATTCCCACTGTTTACTATGCTAAAATCACAATGACTAATGTATACCTATTAACCCTTATCCTTGAGTGGCCTCTGGGCCTTGATAAGTGGTGACACCCTTGTAAAAAAAAAAAAAGAAAAAAGACTCTTAATCACCATTCAAATAACATTTTCAATATATGTGCTGGAAAGCAAAATATATGTTTTATTCATAGCTGAACATTTTGCTAATGGCATTTCATTTCCTCTGATAATATATTATTGAAAATCCATGAATTAAGGAAATAAACATGTTTTTCTCAATATACTCCTTGTTCTAAACAATAAATCCTTAACTTAAATATATGTGTATATCTTTTGATTTACAGAATTTAACTTTAATCATTAAACTTATATATATATATATATATATATATATATATATATATATATATACATATATATGTATGTATACCAACGCACACACATAATATATATATATATATATATATATATATATATATATATATATATACGCATGTATAAACCATATCAATAATTGTTAGTAAACACAATAAATGGCCATTAAACCGAATAATATCAACGGTGAAACAAAGACATTAAAACAATTTAGGTAGGAAATAAAAAAGCACAGATGCAGCACGAACATTGCCGTGGTAACCCACACTTAATGTGTTCGATGTAGCATGCTCGTATCCCGTCGAGCCTTTCACTGATCTTCATCGCGGAAAATGTGAGTGCATGTTTCCTTTGTTCTAGATATATTAGTAAACAATTATATCGACTAAAGTTTCAAACATCTACATGATAACTAATTTAATAGAAAGGGAAACTTGATTCAAAACTTGCGATCATACGCACTTGAACTATGGACACACTGAACAGTTATCACTTATCTAGGGAGGAAGCTTCCCCATCTAATTATAGCAACTTCATATATGGAGGTCTGCTAATAATTTCACTGTGATTGTCATATTGATGAGAACACTGACTAATATACTATGTGTTCGTTCCAAAAGTAATGCCTCCAACTTTTTTTATTTAAACCGAATGGGTCAGAGGGAATTGCAATTGTATTGTTACGATGAATGAACTTATGCATTCAAAATCTGAAAATTTCATCTTTCTGTTGCAGATATTGAAGGTGTAAGACACTAAGAAAGCAACTCCTGTTACGAGCGTGCATCAGAAGCAGAGATGTGTCATTGAATTCCAGGCAAAAGTGCATAGAGAATGATGATGACTATGCAGAAAAATGAATTCTGGAGTATAAAAAATCGTTCGCTTTTGTAGGTAGGTCTTCCAATTATATAGGTAAAAATAGGAAGCTTTACTTTTGGAAAGACCCTTGCATATATATATATATATATATATATATATATATATATATATATATATATATATATATATATATATATATATATATATATTGCGTCAATCGCTTTAGTAAAATATTAGTATTAGTAAAATATCAATATTTAACTAAATATACGTCACATTGTATCATCAAATGACCGTTTCGAGGTTAGTTATTTCCCAACACATTATTCGAATCGATGCGATATTCATGAAGTTATGATATTTTATTTATTATCAAGTAATTTATACTGCCCATCGTTTTATTGCAGGTCTTTTAAAATGTCCAAAAAATGGGCGATTAACGGTTATCGAAAAGGAAAGGATTTTTGCTGGATTCGCAGAATGATTGTTCATCAAAGATTTAGTTATGGAGCTGGAAAGGGATCCAATAACTTTGGCTTCATTCATGAACAACCCCACCATTAAATACAGAACGAGTAAGGGCACTATGTGAAACCTTTCACATCGTGATATTCGGAAAATTCGTAAGGAAATCAACAGAAATCCAAACAGCACCAATACTTCCATTTTTGCATATATAGTAACTGGTATTTGAAATAGGTATGCAATGTGCACATTTAGCAAAACCAAAATCAAACCTTTTAACAACAACCACGAAAAATGGAAACATATTCATATTCGGAGATTGCGGAGGGGGTTTCTGCTTTCTATTTTGGAAAAATATAATTCCGTTTTTCAATCCGTTTATATTTCAAATAGTCAGTGGAATTTTTATTGCTATCATATGTGTTTGATTGGTCCATTTGGTCTTTAAGATTTTAGCATCGTTCCCAACATCTCATACCGCCCTCCAAATCTACTCATCTCCATTGATGGACAGTCCTGTTATAGCTCTTCTCTTTACTCAACTCATCCCCTCTCTGCTAGCTGTGCCTGTATGGTACAACAGCATCCTAAATGTAGTTCATTAAAATTCAGTGCTGATTTTAGTACAGCATTAAAAAAACCAATTATTCCTTAAGCCTTCATGACAATAAAACAGTTTCAAACAAAGATAGTATGATAATACCTGATAAGTTGTATTTATTTTTAATGTGTTTTAGCGTTGCTTAGGAAAAATAAATAAATGCATCCGTTGCTGAAACATGTACGCATATATGTGGCCAAAATGCTTTTATAAATAAAAAATATACTGCTGTATATTCATCATCGATAAACATTTAGACATATATGTTTCATACTCATCTACAATCATCAGTATGGTTTATATATTTTGTTACTGTTATATAGTTGACTCCACCTATATATTTATTAATTTTGCAGCGGTAAGTTTGTTTACGTAAGTGTTGTCTGAGATATGTTGAAATAAGTATACCTACGAATTTAAACTGCACCTTTTTTACTGAGAGCCATGACACTCTACCTGGACGCTCATCCTTCAAACATTTCGACCTAACATTCACAGGCAACATGAACTGGAACAATTACAACTTGAGGGCATTGCGAAGGTTACTGCAAACAAGGTGTACTCTCTCTTTCGTGTTAGAAGATTATTTCGACCTGAGAATATCCTGTATCTCTACAAAGTCACCATACGCCAATGCATAGAGTATTGTTGCCACACCTCGGCTGGATCATCTACGAGTAGTCTCTCTCTCTTTGACAGTGTCAAAAGAAAAGTCTCCAATCGAACAGATCTTGTACTGTCAAATAACTCAAACCTTTGTCCCATCGCGGCAGTGTTGCATCTAGTGTCTGTTTTACACATATTTTACTGGTGTTTTCTCTGATGAACTCATCGCACTTGTGCTCCATCGACGTACATATCCCCGTTTAGTACCAAAATCAAATCCTATTTACTGTACAGGTCCACAAATGCCAGTAACCGAATAGTTTATTCTCTCAGATTGCTAGACTTCGGAATTCTTTCCCTGTTGCCTGCTTCCTTGGCCGCACTGATCTGCAGATTTTTTAAATCTAATGTAAACCGAAATCTCGCTCATCATCCCTGAATATGGTCTTTCTCTCTCCTTATATATACATTTGAAAATAAATATTAAAAAATATTTTTTATACCTACAGTGTTTCATGTTTATGTAATCATTAGTGTATGAAAGTGATAATTACTGCTGGTCGGAAGATTAAAACTCAGTCACAAAGTCACCCTTGATTTAACGCCTCCTGCAATTAGCACAAGAATTTAAGGAAATTAAGTACATTTTTCACAAGAGTCAGTACATATCAAGGTCCGAAGCTTACTCGAGGATAAGGGCTAATGTGTGCTCTGCTAACTTGGACAACAGTGTAGGAATCGTTAGTGCCGGAAATTTGGTATCATTTCATTATTCAGGAGACGGCCTAGCAGGAATTTGCTTACATTGGACGGAGACACACAATATTGTAGTTAACTGGAAAGTAGGTCAGTAGAACAGAGTTCCACAAGCAAGTAGAACTAGGAAAGAAGATTTGTTCATGAAATTTGCGTTTAAATTTAGGCACAGATAGGGAGTGGGAAAATTGGTAATAGTGGTTGTAACGAGTGTTGTTTTGAAAGTTTAGCCAGAGGGGACTATAGATTGAAGCTCAGACGAGCACTTACCATGAAAATAACGACAGAGCAGAGACAGACTCGCAACGTCTCTTCTGTGGGAAAGACGTTGCAGGGAACAGAAAAGGGAATCACCTACAAGGTTTTGAAGCCGGTTTTAAATTCTGTAAAAGCAGGATAGGATACTTCGAGTACCAAATGCGAAATCGACGGGAAAGCATAGTAAAGAGACAATTCGACGATCAAAAACTAGAATGTTACATATACACTTAAGTTGCTTGCTTTTACTTAATTCCTTAAAGAGGGTTCAAGTTTAATTTTTAAAAGGGCTTATAACTACACTATTATTTTTATAAATATCATGTTTATCATAAAATATTGTATATATATATATATAAATATAAAAAAGTATATATATATATATATATATATATATATATATGGGGGTGTATGTTTGTGTGAAGGTAAACACTGAAAACAGACTGTTTTTGTTATTAAAAGACAATAGTTAATCCCAACTTGCCAGTTTTCACATTTGAAACCATTTCAAGAAGAATCCCCATTCATAGACGCTATTAAAAAACGCTTTGTTTGTTCTTTTTTATGGATTCGTGTTATTTTTTATTATTACTAATTAGCGGAAAAGATGCACCCGACAGCAGTTTGTTACGGATCATGGAAGTTCAGGTTGATTTGTAATCCTTTAAAACGGGGCGATTTTATTGTCATTTTATTGAGTGGACACAGCTGGGAAATAAATAAAATGAGCAATTGTTCTTTCAGCTTAATCTCGTATATCTGGTTGTTTCTCTGCCTCTGTCTGTCTGTCTGTCTGTCTGTCTCTCTCTCTCTCTCTATCTGTCTCTGTCTCCTTCTCAGACACTTTCACCTTCTGTCTCTCTTTTGTCTATAAAAATGTTGCGCTTATTCAAAACACATTATCGTACGTAGTCTTTTTTTGTTCTCTTATATATTATTTTCTTGTGACATTAGAGAAGAAGAACATCTATTAGCTTAGAAGATAATGAGATGCTTCGTACGGTGGGCATTTTCATTAGCCATATTTGGAAGCGTTTTCTCTTTGCATGGGTAGAGCTTTGTAGTTGCGAAATTAGCATATGTGTGGATTCGTTGAGGTAAATAGCAGAAACAAAATGGAAGGTGCAAGTTGAATTTCGGACAGCTGAGAGAACACTGAAGTTGAGATTTGTCGGTATTGTTGCAGTGTTGTTGGAGAATTCCTTAAATTTCATTAAAAGCTTACAAAAGCTATTTAGGTCTAAAACGGACAGTTGTTTCGACTTAAAGATAATTCCTAAGTTTGATCGGATTTGAACATTCGTTGAATCGATTAATGAAGTGAAAGTATCTGAAGGGATGCACCCTGATGCGACCATCCAACTTAAGCTAACAAAGGCGGGCGTTTGCACTTTACTAACAAATGACTACATAGGAGAAATTCGATGCAGCACAAAATAAAACACTGTTAATTGCTTACTATTCCGATATAACAGATTTAAGGTATACGAAAAATTCAGATTTAACGTATACGAAAAATTCAGATTTAAGGTATACGAAAAATTCAGATTAAAGGTATACGAAAAATTCAGGGTACGTGTGTTGCATCTGCGTATTTGGGAAATTTTCGTAATTTCTCAGTCCTGCAGAAATACTAGTTGAAAAAATACTAGATCATGTGATGGTAGATGTATTTATGAAGGTATTCTGCCTCCGTGAAGAGGTTGTTTCGGATATTTCACGGAGTGGATGATCGGAACATAGGAGCTTTTGTCTGAAACTAGAGCATAAATGAATGGATAAACAATTAATTGCCCGCAATATTAAAAGATGCTTAATTTATTTTTTTGTACAATTCATCATTATGTATTTCAAAGTTGAAAATAATCTACTGTTCAAGTTATTAATTTTCCTATAAGAATTTAAGCATAATTTAATACAATATGATCTTTGATAGATCATTTTGTTATCTTATTTTCGTTTGTTTTTATTATATAGTTTTATATTTTTATAAATTATATGGTACCTGTCAACTCGTTTTCGAGCATGACCATTTTAATGCGTATCTATGTAATACTAGTGTTACATAGACTGGTGATACGCGCGGATATGACCTTTTAGACTTTGCACACAGCATCACAGGCAAAGGCAATTGGTCAACATTTCGCAACATTTTTAAATGGATAAATATCCTTACGTTTGTGTGGGTGAATGTATACGTATAGATGTATAATTGTTTTTCCATGTACGTACATCTTAGGATATTTGCGAATAAATTAGTGCGTTTGTAAGAGTTAGGGTATGTATACATATTGATAAATGGTTTAATGGTTCTAATATTCTTTTTTTTTTCTTACGCGCAGGTCGAACTGTTCTTTGAAGGCATCCTCATCATATTGTATGGATCCGAAGATTCTCTTGCTGGCATTGGTTTCCCTGCTATTTTCAAGTCAGAAGGTTTTCTAGAAATACATCGTTACTCATGGGAGGGATGACGTGAAAGTTATCAACACCCTAAGTAAAAGTGATTTTGTGGAACGGACTGGATTCGAACTTGGAACATTCACATCACCAACCCGTATCGTTAACCATTTTACCACCGTTCTATCTATTTACCTCATCGTTTCCAATCATTTCATAGTTCATCGTTTTAGTGACGATCTCATTAATCCTTATCCACGAGGGAAGTTTTTCCTTGCTAATAGATAACATATTAGTATGCATAAAAAAGGTAAAAATTTAGAATTGTTTTCTATTTTTAGCTTTCAGTGCTTTTTTTCCATCAAATAGCGTTGAAAATGCTGTGTTATTATATCGTTGATAATTTGTCTTTGCAAATGTAACACAATCTTCAATTGACTACATCTGGCACACCTCACGAACTGAAAGCATATTTTAAACCCTCACTCAACAAACTGTCAAAATACGCAAGCAAATGTACATAGAGTATCCATTGTCTTTGGAGATTGAGAGACAGTATTCCTTTTTTAAAAAAAATTCTTATTGCTTTGTTCTAGCTGCGGATGGGGCATCCTACCGGATACCAGACATTCATCTACTTCATACATTATAACCCAGTGATCTATTTAAGATTTTGACTGTCTCTTTCAGCGCAATTGTTTGTATTTCTCTTGCACTTTGTTCATCGGTTATATTTGCCATGTAGTTTTTAGATTGTTTTTCATGAGTCTGGTTGCTCCTGCTCTGGAACGATAAAGATCTTCCTAAGATTTCATTTTCTTTTCATGTCGTACATAAGACATTTGTATCTCTCATCTATCTTTAACCAAGCATTACTGGGGATATTAACTTCTACAAGGGTTGCTCCTTTCTCTTACGTCTATCATATCACTATGTCAAGGTTTAATAGCTCAATTTACTACGTACGTAGCTGCAGGAGTTGCATAGTCACAGTTGATGGCGTATGGCTAATTTCCAACAGAATTTTCTGGTATATGTTCCCATAATATTCGATAGTTAACTTTTTACAAATGTTCCCATGATATTCGATAGTTAACTTTTTACAAATGGTACACTAGAGATATTTACACACGCTCTGTATGAGTGTGAGTGTTAATATGATATTCATACATCTTATCGTGTGTGCATTAGTGTGTGTGTCTCTTTAAGTGCATAAGTCTTTTTACATATTAGCATGTGTATGTACATGTCTGTCTGCTAATGTATGCGCTTGGGTGCACATGGCAGTCAGTGTATATGTGTACGTGTTACATGCGTGTGTGCATTAGTGTATTCACGTTATTATTAATATTTAAATAGGAATAAGTGTTAGTCTGTGTCTGTTTGCTTAATCCTGTTTATATCCTTAGTGTATGTGAGTACCTGTTCGTTATGTATGTGTGTGTCCAGTCATGTGTTTCAGCAAATGAGAACATTATTCGCAATAAAACACGGGAAAGCCAACAGCTTAATAACCATGAAAAGATATCAAATTAAAGCCGCCATCGGAATTCCAAGCGATAAAATCTGCTTTTGCTTTAAGACGAATGTCGAAATTTAGAAGCCTGCAGGAAAACTTCAAGGAATGTAACAATTTAACACGGCAATCAGATTTAAGGTTCGACCAATGAAAACGACCATCTAGTGCCACGTGATTATAAACAAGCAGATCAGAAACGAGGCAAGTAGATGTTTTAGATAACGAAAACAAAAAAGCATAAAACATCTTATTAACATATTAAACGAGGTATCTATTGGTGTTTCTATCTGCTTATTCGTTCCTTCATTTTTTGTTTCTTACCTATATATTATAATCGTTCTTTCTTTGTTCGTTTACCCATTTGACTTTTCCCCGATTAACTTGCATCCACATGATGGCAAAATGAAGAATTGTTTTTATGTGCGTGAAATTTAGCTCCATCAGAAAGGTATACTCTGTTTGCGAACAAAAAGAAAATGTGTATATTCCTGTCAGAACACTCACAAATGAAGGTGTCCCGGAGGACAAGCAATAACCACTCCGTAAAGAGGTGGAAATAAACAGAAGGATGATATCCTATGGCAAATATCAAATATTCCAGCAGCTATCTCCGCCCTGGGACTTGTTTCCTGGGCACCAAAATACACAGTCTAAACCTAAAATGCCCTTCTTCATGTTGATCACGGTATCGTGCTTGTCCTGTACAGTTCTAGAAGGTCCACCATACAAGGATTTGTATTCAGTTTTTGTGAAAGAGTTAATTATTAATCGCCTGAAAAAAACACTGGGCAATGCTGACGGAGCTGTCTAGGCATTTTTTACAGCCCATATTACTCCTCCTCTAGCGTGCTGGCTCTTCAATTCCACTTTTCCCCGTGAGAAAGAGGTAAATACTCATCTCAGCTATAGTTTTTTCTTTCTTTGTTCCCTTTTTTTTCACGGAAACTCTATCTCTGTAACGTTGTCTTTACATGTTAGCATGGAGATAGTCGCAAAGGAACAAAAAGAATCGGAAAAAATTCGACTCGGCTTCGTTTAGTTGAAATGAATTGTATTTATTCATGGTTCTTCCAAAATAACACATTTTCTCAAGTTTTAAAAGTATCTTAGTTTATGTCGTTTGCCATGTAGGTAAAAGTCTCTCAACACTACGGGCCAAACGTTCATCTCTCCCGGCACACAATTTATTCCCTCGTCTTGCACTTTTTCCTCTTTTTTCTTTCTCATTCTTCCTCCGCTGTGACATAACTTTGCACACTTACTCCATCATTTGAATGTTTTATTCAATTGCTCCTAATGCTGCCAGCGCTAGCGGCTTTGTTACATCTCCTTTTTCCTTCTCTTTCTCTCTCTCTATATATATTATATGCCTCATGGGTATGAGCGCGATTAGTGTCGAGGAGCTTCGAGTAATATGATGTTGCTTTATTTTAATTTTTTCCCCCATACATAACGTAACGCAACGTGATTAAATTTGTACATATTTTCGATTCCCATTCGTTTTTTTTCCAAAACAAATCCCTCGATACTGCTTTGATAAAGAGAGGGCGAAACCGGTCAACTGACTCCCCCATATTTTTTACTTTTCTTCTTTTCGCCCTGTTGGCTTTATTTTAAACGTTTTTAATCATGGATTTAAGTCTTCCCTTAATATTAGATAACAAGAGGTTGTGAGATAACAAAATATCTAATTGGCTTAGCAAATCACGTGAGATTGGAGTGTATTATTTTTGAATAAACAATCTATTCATACCTGAAAGTATCCTGTATCTTTATGAAGCCACCATTCTCTCATGTATGAAGTACTGTTGTCACATCTGGGCTGGCTCATTCGCCACCAGTCTCTCCCGTACTATAAACCAACCTCCATCACCTGTCCTATCGCCGCAATGTTGCATCTCTGGGCTTGTTTTACAAGTACGTTAATGAAATGTGCTTTGAGTAACTCGTAGCATTTGTGACCCCTCAACATAAATATCCCCTACTAATCTGACAGGCAATAAAATTCCACCTGTTACTATAGAAACCCTCAGAAGCCAGAACACTTCTGCTCTAATAGTTTATTTTCTCGAACTGTTATTCCTTCCCAATTTCCTGCTTCTTTGACTGTACTAACATGTTGAAATTAAAATATAATGCTAAAAGATATCTTGCTTCTCAACTCCCTACATAGTACCCCTGTAGACATGGTCCCATAATAGCCTATTATTCCCAAATAACAATATGCTTTATTTGGTGCAAATGAGACTTAAAGAAACAGTGAGTAAATTGAGATGATGAGAAAGTAGCGATATGTCAACAAGGAACACTATTTCCCCATTAGAACCCCGGAAAGAAGAAGACGCAGCAATTTATGACGTGATAGATCTGCTGACTCGGCTGTGGAATCGAATACAATAATATTACAAACATATCGCATCGTTTGTCTTAATCCCAAACGCAGAATGCAGCCAATAAAGAAGAAAGTAGCCACACAGTCACGTTGCTTCCAAACAGATTAAAACTTAAAAGATAGACAAGAGTAATTTTTTATTATCGTTTCAACCTTAATAAGGCACAAGGCCACTTAATCGTGAGGAGCTACTATTTGGGACCAGGCTTGCAGGGATATAGAGTTGTAAGCCATGTTTAGTTTCAGAACAGTTTCCGATGGTTAGTTGTTCTACATAAGTCCTGGAGGTGACTGGTTCTCAGTAGACAGTTCTTGAGTTGGAAGCCACAGAGCAAAAGATTCTTACCGCGTTGACACGAAGAAAACATATGCAAAGTTCCTACAGGAAAATGTTTAATTTTTATGGAGCAATTTTGGTGTCTGATTGGTTAGTAGCAGAAGGTGAATTAATTTGATTCGTCAGTTCCTAGCAGCATCGTTTATAAATAGAATCTCCCGACTGTGCGGGATCATACCTCATTATAGTTAAAAAATATTGCAACACTATGGAGTTGGGCAGCGAGATGTCTATTCATGTTACGCTTGAACTTCTGCATGTCAGTACCGTCAGAGACGCAGGGGACAGGAGGGAATTCTAAAGTGCAGCATCCGAGAGAAAAGCTATTCGAGTAAAAAGCTTTACGGCATCTAGGGCTATCTAGTGTAGGAGTGGGATTTTGCTGCCAGTCGGGTTTGACGAGGGTATTGTCATCGAGGGAGTTCGTCAGAGCATTTGCCATGGAAATATAGAAATACTTGCAAAACAGTACAAAGATGCCACGTTTTGGCGATAGGGATACAGGTTGGAGCTTAGTTGATAGTTAAGGATCTATTGACGACTCTTTTTTAACCTTGTCTAAAAGCAAGAAACTAGTGGCAGATGTACCAACCAAGATATGACAGCAATATTTCATGCATGGACGAACCGTGACCTTGTAAGATATAGGATACTCTCAGGTGTGAGTGGCCTTTTATCACGGTAAAGAGAGCCCGGCTTCCTCGCAACCGCCTTGGCCATTGCCTGAGTTTATTTGTTCCAGTTTATGTTGTCTGTGAATGAGTTTGAGGAAAGTACGTTCAGGTAGTGTATCATTAGCCATGACAATCAATGGTTGAGAAGATTTCCTGTAATTATTAAAGGAGCTTAGTCTTGGTAGCATTGAACGTTAACAACCAGTTACGACCCGATTCCACCAAAGAATGAAGGTCATCCTCTAGAGTTTTAGCAATTTCTTTAGATACGCGTTCATTACTTTTACATTCGTGTCTATTATAAAGCGTGGTTTCATCAGCAAATATTCCCATCTCAGAGAAAATTTATCAGGGAGGTCATTTAAACCCTTACTACACCATCAAGAAATGGGTTCTTTTTGAAGAAATTAAAAATTTTGTTTAAAACAAGCATTTTTTTTATTGCGATTAGCTTGAAAGCTTGCAGAATGCGACTCTCTTGATAGAAACCATTTCATAATTATGACTAAAATCTGTTTTAAAAGAAAGTTAATTAAAGGAGCGAATATTAGTCAGGGTAGAAGGTGGGTAAAAAGAGTCACTACTTTACTAGGTGGAAGAAATAAAGGTTCGCTGTTTTGAATATACTTTGAAATAATATCTCTCTATGCTTTCTCCTCCTCTTCCCCCTGCCTCTTTCTTTCTCCTTCTCTCTCTCCCTCTCTCTCTCTCTCTCTCTCTCTCTCTCTATATATATATATATATATATATATATATATATATATATATATATATATATATATATATATACAGGTTGACCCCCACCCTAAAAAACAAAACAAAAGCTAAGTGGAGGCCATCTAGAACATATGCTGTAGAACGGAGAAAAAAGGCCAAATACCCTAGTGTTTTGATGTGATGTTTTGAATATAATAAACTAGTTATGACCAAAGTTTCATTTCATTCAGACAAAACACTAAGAAACGGGGCCTAATTAGATTTGGGGCCCGTTTTTTTATTCACACACACACACACACACTATATATATATATATATATATATATATATATATATATATATATATATATATATACTAGCCGACCCATGCCTTGTTAGGCCATAACTACTATCAATGTTTATTCGACTTTTATTTAATTAAAAACTCATAAACTGTGACATATTTCTTAAAACCTCATCTTCCCTACCTAGAAAAAATGTAAGTACCTTTGCATTATTATTTGTACTCACTAGGAGTTCTCACACAGGGCATTATCAGAGATTACTCACTGACAACCTAGTGACAAGTTTCCCAGATTTCCAGTACACTCTACCTCTTTTGATAACCTTTTCAAACGAACTTTATTAGCGCAACAGTCGTTTTCCATTGACTTCGCATTGGTAATGACCATTGGTTATCAAGCGAATTTGGGTTATATGAGCCTCCCCAAGGTCCCAGCCCATTCTAGGTCTGGTTCCTATTTACAATGCCTCCCCACGGAACAGAGTTAGACATCAGGGTCGTTTTTTAATGTGGAGAAAAGGAACAAAAATAAAAAAAATTCTTAGTCGTGAAGGATTTCTCCTCCACTGACAGAGAACAAGAAATTGAAGTGTAGATCTGAAGAACAGGTTTGGTTAGTACTTTCAATCCTCAGTCTTTCAACCCTCCATAACCATTCAAATATTCGGTGTGGTGCCAGCCGATGCTGGCTCTCCATATTTTTGGATTGGGACGTAGTTAATTTACGATTTTGCCGTTTCATTTTTCTTCGTTGCAACTTTTTCTTTCACTTCTCTTGCACTTTCTATTTGTCTGGTTTGCATTTTCGCTTTGTGGATTAATTCCTGTACTCGAGGGGTTTCCTTTAAAATTTCAGCTGTTTTCAGCATTACCGTCCGTTGCATAGTATAAATCTTCTTCTTCTTCTATTATTATTATTATTATTATTATTATTATTATTATTATTATTATTATTATTATTATTATTATTATTATTTATACACTAGATGTAGTCACACAAGCCATCATCAAAGATTACTCTTTGCTAAAAACTTGTCGTATTCCCTGGATTCTGAGTGACAACAAATTTTCTCAGACTTCCAGTGTTCTTCACCTCTTTCGATAAGCTTTGCAAAACTATTTGCGTTATTGCAACAGTCGCTTACCATTGATCTCTCATTGGTAGCGGCTATTGGTCTTCACTGGAATTTAGGTGGCAATACGCCTCCCAAGGTCTCAGTCCTCTTTGCAGCGCCAACGGCGGTCTGATTAGTGCTTTCTCTCCTCTGTCTTTCCATCCTCCTTGACCCTTATTTGGTGTGGTGCATGTTTGTGGTGGCACTCACAAAGGGGGGGGGGGCAGAATCTTTCAATTATAAAGTTTCAGTTTTCATGATTTCATGTGATGTTCCTTTGTGCTTTGCATCTGTAACCGTTTCTGTGAACAGTTTGTATGTAGTTGATGTGTGGTGTTAGTCTCCACATTCCAAGATTTTATGAATATTTCTGCAGTTTTCATAATTGAAATTCGTTGTATCTTCTTGGCCATCCCCCTGATTCCAATCAACTTCCCTTTTTTTCAACGTTTTTCGGTATCGTTCCTAGCGCTTCTACTATTAGTGGTGTTATCTTTATTTCTTCATTTTCCAAATCCCTTTGAACTCTCTGGCCAGTTCAGTGTATTCGCTCCGCTTCTCAATCTCCTTAATCTTCACTCTGTGGTAGGACGGTAAAATCTACAATCTGGCAAGACTTTTCCTTCTTGTTAACTATTATGACATCCGGTCTTCTTGCTTGGATGGGTTTATCCGTTTGTATATCCATGTTCCATAGGATCTTGTGACTTTCATTTTACTGTACTGCTACGGTTTGTGCTTGTACCATTTGTCTGTGTGTTCGAAATGCAATTGTTGCATTGGCTAATCTACTTCCTTTCGAACTTGATCTATTTTTATATTCTTTTTGGACTAGTCTGCTGCATTCACTTATGTAATTTATTGTCTCATCTCCTTGTCCACAGAGTCTGCTTAATGTTGTTGGTTTTAATTGCGTTATCTTGTGCAGCTGTTATTAAGGATTCAGTTTCCCTGTTTATGTTTCCTTTTTCTAGCCATTTTCAAGTGTTTTCGTTAGTCTCTTCTTTTGTAATCTGTATGAATCGTCTGTGTAATTATTCTTTTGGTGTTTTGCATTATGTATTTTTCTAATTCTTTTTTTTATGTTATGTACACAGTCTTCTATACAGAGAAGCCCTCTTCTCCCGCCTTTCTTTTTCACATATAGTCGGCCAGTATCATCTTTTGGGTGTAATGCATTGTGCATGGTCATAAGTTTCCTGGTCTTCTGGTCAAGATTCCTTATTTCTTCTTTGGTCCAGCTTATAAACAGTCCAGAGTTGATTTAAACAGATGTAAAAGACACTATTTTGTCATCAAATTTCGAGACGTGTTTGCCGCCTGTAAACACATGTACGCATACCATGCTATTTGAATATTGAAGCTAATGGAGTCATTTCTCTCTAAATACTGCCAGATATATGAGGAAATATAATAACGTTATTGAATTAAAGCGAAGAGAAAAAGGGGAATGCATAGTCAAATTAATAATAAATCAGAAAAGCGCACTAGAGGAGCAAATGTTGAATAGCTCACATTTAATATATATATATATATACACACACATACATACACACACACACACACATATATATATATATATATATATATATATATATATATATATATAAGTAAATTCTTGGTACAGCAAAATGGAAGGAGAAATTTCAGAGGAAACATAATTTAATTTAAATAAAAAGATCAAAGAAACAAAAAAACGGGCAGGTGGAATTGTTAAAATTTCCTTAAGGCCTTATCATCTAACCCTCTAAGAGGAAACGTCAGAATGATAAATCAAAAGCTAAGAATCGAATGAGGAAAGAGGGAAATTTGTTTCAGTTGGAAAACCACTGAGAGAAAAAAATACGTATATATATATATATATATATATATATATATATATATGTAGATAAAGTTATAAAATATATATGGCAATTAAGCTACACAGAATATTCCGCGTTTCCTTCTTGTAAGAATTCGTCAAGTTTATATATATATATATATATATATATATATATATACATATGTATATATGTATATATATATATTAGCTGAACGCTCGACGTTGCCTGGTCGTACAATACGCTTTTTTTTCTTTTTTCTTACACAGGCATCACCACATAATCAAGACCAAGAGGTCACTCGAGGATAAGGATTACAGAGTGTACAGTAGAAATTGGACAATATAGTAATCAATTCGGTAAATTTGTTAACTTATATGGAACGGCTCATCAAAAACTTGTTTACGTTGGACTTGAAGACAACCATATTGTAGTCAGCCGGAAAGCAGGAAAACGGAAGACAATTCCACAGGCGTGCAGTTCTAAGAAAGAAACGTTGTTCATGGAATTTACGTTTAGGCCTAGGTACAGATAAGGAGTAGGGGGAATTATTGATAGTGTTTTCAGCTAGACGACTGTTTCTTGTGAAAGTTTGGCGAGTTAGACTGAAGCTCAGTCGAACACTTTCCATGAAAATAATGATAAAGCAGAGACAAACTCGCAACATCTCTTCTGTGAGATAGAGGTTGCAGAGAAGAGAAAAGGACATCTCCTACGAGGCTACGAAGTCTATTTTGAATTCTGTCAAGGTAGGACAAGTCTTTTCTCGCAGCTCCTGTCCAGATTTGGAAACAGTATACATCCTTTGACGTACCTAGCTTTTATATAGATAGAGAATTGCATCAGCAGTGATATATCTACTGGTGCGATAGAAAGATCCCACCATTTTTCCAGCGGCCTTGGCAACATATTTGATGTATGTGTTCCATTTAAGATCAGAAACTTGTTAAAACGTAAGGCCCCCTGAAGACGAGAGCCATTCATTTCAATTGATGCCAAATGTGGATCAAAGTGTTGATGACGTAAAGAGAGAAGCTTGGTTTTAGATGCATTAAAAGTAACCAACCACTCATTTCCTTATTGTACTACGTGCTCAAGATCAGGATGGAGAGAATCGGAGAGAACTTGGTCGTTTACTGTCTTAGATGTGCTACCATAAATGGTAGTGTCATCAGCATAAATGTCTACAAATGGTGTAAGGATGTGATTTGGACGATCATTAATGTAGATCAGGAAAAGAGTTGGGCCCAGGATGGACCCCTGAGGGACTCCAGCATTAATACTGTGAGCTCCTGATTTTTGCCCCTCAACTACTACTCTTATGAACCTATCAGAAAGAAATGATTTGATAATTGAGAAGACATTTCCAGCTATACCATAGCTAGAGATTTTGTGAAGTAACCCTTTATGCCATACTCTATCAAAGGCCTTTGATATGTCAAGAGCAATTGCCCTAGAAAGGTTGCCTCCGTCGAGAGATGTGCTAATCCTATGAGATATAACTGTAAGCACATCTGCTGTAGATCTAGCAGAACGGAAACCATATTGAGTGTCACTAAGAAGGTTATTTTTGTTGAGATGGTTGATTACTTCTGTATTTAACACAGATTCCAGCAACTTACTCATGACGCACATTTTAATTTATGCAGATTGCGTATGTATTATTATAGAATCAACTCTCTATTGATTATTGTATATTAGTAGGAATAATTTGCCCAGTTGACTAATTCGAAAAAATTACCCCCAAAATAATAATAATGATAATATCGTTCATCCAATTCTGTCTGTGTTTGTTTACAATATCACGTCTGCTGATATTTGGGTTTGACGATGAATGCCCATAAAAAATCACTTCTGATTAATGTTTCGTTTTAAAATGTGCAAACGAAGAAATGATTTGCAGCGATTTGAAAGAGTACTCCTTCTTTATCGTAAATTGAACTCATTAATAATAAGAAAAATAAAATAGTGAGATACTAATTGAACAGGGGATCATTCGATCTGTAGTTCAATGCTCTACCACTGAGCTACATCTTCAGATGACAATATATGTTTTTAAGAAGAAATGATTTGTTGAGATTTTATTATTTACCTTGGCCATTGTAACGTAAAATATTCACCCTGTAAAAATTATTCTTTTTATATCTTTTAGAGAGAAAGGACTATCTTTTATAATCGGATTTTTTCGATTTTCGATACTTATCAGATGAATTTCAGTACAAAACGTACCTAAGAACACTTCAAGACATACAAATACATTTTGTGTGAAATTTGCAAAACATAGGCCTAGCTATTTTGAGATACTGTGAGGAAGGAACTTACATACACAAAAAGTGACTTTTATATAAGAGTGGACATATATATATATATATATATATATATATATATATATATATATATATATATATATATATATAGAGAGAGAGAGAGAGAGAGAGAGAGAGAGAAAATGAAAAGGAGCCAAGCGAGTTATGCGTTCACCAACGTTTCGTCTTTATTTCGAGACTTCCTTGATCAACACATAACTCGCTTTGTTCCTTTTTATTTCTCTATTTTATCAGCAAAATGCATCGTTGAATTGCCACGAATAACATGGACGTGCACAGAGTGATGAAAATAAAGTTTCCAGTAACGGTTATGGTCTTTGGTGTTATTTCAAGTGAGAACCACTCACGCCACTACACATCTTCGAGGTTGGCTTGAAAGGCAACCCCAAAGTAGACCAAGATGTGCTAAAGAGAGTGGAGATTCCCTGGTACAATTAGGTGGCTGTTGACAGACCCTGAGTGTGGCAGGAGGAATCGGCGCTGACCAACAAGTCCAAAGAGACTCAGGATTGGCTTCAAAGGGAGCGCTATGACTTTGTACACTTCTATCCCTCCCCCCACTGTCCTGACTATTCGTTTGGTCATACGTCGAGAATATCACCAACATGACCTTCCACAACACCAAAACCAACCTGATCACCGCCATCTGGCGCCGAACTCCGGCCAGCAATTGTGGAAAAGGCATGCTCCAAGTTCTGGATTGAGGTTGAAGTGGATGCATTAAAAAGATGTCAACTCTACTACATAATCAATTTACCTGAATTGATTTTTTTCAATAAAAGTTTTAAAATGTTGTATTGTTTTTTAGAGCGAGAATTTTATCGTTTCATATTGTTATATATATACAAGTGAAGTAGCTGTAAATAACTTTAAAGCTTATGTCGCATCAACAAACAAATCCCTTATGCTCATTTAAAATTGGACCAAATATTGATCTAGATAAGCCTCTTACTGCTTTAGTTAGATATGTTAAGAATTTAGTCATAATGGCATTAATTATAGACTAAAATGGTCAATTCTAGGTAATGCAAAAAAAAAAAAACACATTCCTATTAAGAACAAAAATTTAATTAGGCCATTTTGGAATAATTTCATATAGTTACTTTAAACACAAGTTTACTTAATAAAAAAGAGAAATCATACAAGGTTGTATACATAGAACGAGACACATACTAGCATATTTCGAAACTATGGTAAAAGAAGACTAATGATATCAACTTATATAATTCATACATCAGATCTAGGGTAAGATATGTATTGCATTAAAGGTTTCTTATTATAATAAGAATATAAGTGCTATTAATGTAGTTAGGGCATAATATAGGATTTGTGATTACACTAATCTGTAGTTTATAATGAACTAGCGATGGTACCCGGCGTTGCCCGAGTGTTTGTTTCCGCGACGGCGGGGAGTTTTAAAAAATGTTATGGTAGGTAAGTAGGAAGGATCAAACCCGGAGTCATGAGTAAAAGTAGGAAAATAAAGTGTGAAAAAAACAAAACAAAAAAAAAACATCTGCAACGTTAACAGTTCGGCCACCAAGAAAAGTCCATTCCAGTTGTTTAGGAAAAAAAAAAAAAAAAACGACTACGGTAGGTCGGCGCGAACGTGAAAATATAATGTGAATTGTCCAGCACGCTAACCACTACGCCACAGAGTACTGCAGCTTAGTTTAGTGATTTTAAATAACTTCACATGAAAGAACTACGAAGCCAAACCGGTGTTTTCTTCTCAACTGTTCCTTGTGAACGATCCCCAAACGGTGTTAAGTGGTGGCAGGGGGAGGAGGAATTTATTAGAGAGAAAATATTTTACCACTTCCATTGATCTTAACCGATTTTGGTCGTGACTTCTCAGCAGAAAAAGTATAGAAATCTAAGATTATCGAGGATTTTGAGAAATAATAAGCCTATAACACACCTCAGATATTGTTCTGCCGTTTGTGCATATAATATTTGTATGAAATATCTTGATTTTTAATCCTATTAAGGTCAAAATCCGACGGGAAAAAATGAGTTCATTTTATTTATATATATATATATATATATATAGAAGATAATGAACTAGCGGGGGTACCCGGCGTTGCCCGAGTGTTTGTTTCCGGGACGGGGGGGGGGAGTTTTAAAAAATGTTATGGTAGGTAAGTAGGAAGGATCAAACCCGGAGTCATGAGTAAAAGTATGAAAAATAAAGTGTGAAAAAAACAAAACAAAAAAAAAACATCTGCAACGTTAACAGTTCGGCCACCAAGAAAAGTCCATTCCAGTTGTTTAGGAAAAAAAAAAAAAAAACGACTACGGTAGGTCGGCGCGAACGTGAAAATTTAATGTGAATTGTCCAGCACGCTAACCACTACGCCACAGAGCACTGCAGCTTAGTTTAGTGATTTTAAATAACTTCACATGAAAGAACTACGAAGCCAAACCGGTGTTCTCTTCTCAACTGTTCCTTGTGAACGATCCCCAAACGGTGTTAAGTGGTGGCAGGGGGAGGAGGAATTTATTAGAGAGAAAATATTTTACCACTTCCATTGATCTTAACCGATTTTGGTCGTGACTTCTCAGCAGAAAAAGTATAGAAATCTAAGATTATCGAGGATTTTGAGAAATAATAAGCCTATAACACACCTCAGATATTGTTCTGCCGTTTGTGCATATTATATTTGCATGAAATATCTTGATTTTTAATCCTATTAAGGTCAAAATCCGACGTGAAAAAATGAGTTCATTTTATTTATATAGAAGAATAGAAGATAGAATAGATAGAAGATAGATAGAATAGAAGAAGAAGAATAGAAGAAAGAAGAATAGATAGAAGATAGATAGATAGAATAGAAGAAGATAGAGAAGAGAAGAAGAGAAGAGAAGAAGATAATGGATTATTCGAATTAATAAAGTGTGGACCATTGAATCAATAAAATTAAGAAGGATAAGTTAAATGAAGAAAATATACAACACATTCTTAAATGACTCCATTTAAATACGTAGGAGATTGAGGTAAGTTATTTTGTCTTGGGTCCTTACTGATTTTGTTTGGATCATGTATTCTAGTACACTAAATAAAAATACGTTCTGTAAAGGTTCTAGGGTATTACCATAATGAATAAACCCAATTTAAACTAGATTATAAGGTATATGATGCTGGGAATGTTAAGGTATAATTTAAATCAGATTTTTGGTCCCTAAGTTTATTATAAGAAATAATTCTTTGCAAAAGTATATTAAGTTCTTACATAGTCGTACTTATAATCATCGAATATAATGTTATATGTATTTAAGGTTGACGTTTTGGTATACCAATTTCGGAATAAACTAGAAGGTAAGCTTATAATATGGATAAATTAAGAGTATATGTATTTAAAAAATAGGATGGATACGTATATAGGCATGTATATATGAACTTCATTGTAGTTCTATTTGAATCGTATAAATCGCATAGATTATTATTAATCCCATGCAGATGAAAGAGATTATAGTCTATTGCATTTAGAAAATTGTAGATGTTATAGAGTTAATAGCTTTTTAAAATCTATTTTGAAACATAGGAATTTTGGTATTTGTTACAGTAATTTATACTAAATATTTATATATGTATATCTATATTATATAAATTAAATAGAAGTCATAAATATATACGCTTTTATGATTTGCTGTAAGCAAATATGGTAAATAAGAGTTATCTGCCCCTATTTTTTTACATTAGAACCTTTTTAAAGCAGTCTACTTTTCAAGAGAATACTTACCAATAATTTTCACACTCAGTTTGTGGTCTCATCAGGATAAAAATTATATACAAAATATATTGCCATCATGTGCACGACTATTAACACGTTTCGTCTATTTCGTGATAACAACTTTTTCTCTTTCATGCAAACAACATCTCGTTATAATGTATTTTTAGGGCTGCTGCTTCGTTGATATGCAAATTAATATCCAACTACACAGTTCTTGAATCTGCTTCATGCATTTGTAATAGCCAACGCAGTAATGAAGAATTTGATTTTATGAATGTGTCGTTCGAAAACATCCTAAATTCATAATTTTGTGCTTTTACTTAACTGCACAACTAAACCCATTTCTAAGTGTGGATGAACTTCTTTTCACAATGAAACCAGTGTCTGTTTACCGAAATGAGCAAGTTAAAATGTCGGCACCTGCCGTTTCCTGTTTATATCTTGGCATGCCGTTTCCGGCCCTTTTCACTTTTCCGCTCTTCTTCTTGCAGACATTTCAAGATGGACGCCAAAAGAATTCAATAGCCACGAGATCGTCTGCTTACATTCACTACGTTTTTTTTTCTCTGTTCGTTCATCCGTTTATTATTTTCATCTTTTACTTCTTGATTCATTTATTCCTTTTCGGTGTTAGGAAATATTTTTTCTTTTGCTTCCAACATAACTTCGCATTTTTTGTCGGTTGCATTATTTTTGCTTGTTTTCTGTTCTTATTTTTTCCTTATCGATCTTGTCTGTTCTGTTTTTCTTTATTTATTTTTCGTTTTTTCCTTCGTTTGTTCTTTCTTTCTTTCTTACTGTTCTTTGCCTTTCCTCATTATTCTTACTCCTGTCCTGTTTCTTTTTCTCTCTCTTTCTTTCTTTTGTTCCTAAATATTTTATCCATTTTTTCTCATTTTCTTTCTTTGTTTCTAGTTCGATCATTTTATTTTTTTTTCATCCTTTTTTATTCTTTCATTTTCTTTTTTCCCTTATTTTTGTTTACATGTTTTTTTTTAATTTCTCTATTTCGGCAATTCTTTGCTTTATTATCCGTTCATTCATTATTTCTTTCTTTATTATTTTATTTTATTTAATATCATCTCTTTTATATTAATCTATCTCTCTCACTTTGCTTCTTTTTTATCGTACAGTATTTATTTGCTTCGCTCATTCTTTTCCTTTCTTTTCTTTTCTTTTCTTTATTAATTATTTTCCAAATCATATTCTGAAATTATTTCTTGCCATGTATGCAGATGACACTACTGTCCAAGATTACACTTCGAGGAGCATTAATTATCAAGCTCTTACTTATTCATCTTCTTCTGATCGTTATGTAACGAGGAAAACATCTCTTGTTATATTTCTTAAAGAATCCATTTGTTCTAATAAGCTCCAAGAATTGTTTTCACTTCAGATCTGAAAAAAAAGGAAAGAAAGAACTGCAGGTCTGGATGGTAATTTTTCTTTTATATCTTTTTCCTTCTCGCTTCTTCGCGACCAAAATTTTTTATGTTGCTTCACGAGAAAAGAGAGAACAAAAAGTAGAACACGCGGCAGTACAGCCCGGAACAATTTCGTTCATACGACTCGACACAACCCTGAACAACTCTGTTGATTCGAACTCAATCACCTCCGACAATTCGAGACTACACGATCCCGAACAACTCTGCCGATTTGAACCCGAACACGTCCAACGATTCGATATGCCACGATCCCAAACAACTCCGTTGATTCAACCCTAAATAATTCCGACGATTCAGCACGATGTCGAGCGCAATGGCTCAACACGACACGTTACCAGCGCAACCTTAACAGCTACTCCCCAAATGACTCTCGTACCGGCTTTTTATAGGCCTTGGACGAACTTATTTTGCCGTAGGTAGGCACGACAGATATTTACATACAATTATTGAGCGCTTCCGCGCATGGGTATCACAGTACAAACTAACATTGTTGCCGTCACTTTTATTTCTAGATAGTGTCATGTTATGGGATTTTTGACAGTTCACTTCCCTTGGTTTCTATATTATTAAAAAAAATAATTTTGTTTATCTGTAGTTGGTTGATATTAATTAGTAATATGTATTGGTTTCCGCACTTAAGTATTTTCCTTAACATTTTAGCTGTTTTCATCAGTGACGCATGTTATGCAGTTTAAGTTATCGATTTAATTTGACATTTTAATTGCCCTGTGAAGAGTAGTCTTCTATCTTAGTAATAAAATAACTTTAATAGAAATAGTAATAAAATAACTTTAAATTTACAATAATGTTAGAAAAATTGTAAATATTTAATCGAATAATGTTTAATTCTACTTCAATTCTAAAGTTAGTTCCATGACTAGTGTCAGTTGAAATCAAACCTGCTTAAAGGACATTAGTAGATAAGCTAGGAGACTACGAACTGTGAAACAACACTTTTCAATTCTGTATGAACAAAGTGTGAAATGAATCCATTTAGAGTGAAACAGTTACACGTGCACATTTGCAAATCAAAAGGACGTTGAAATCATATTTTTTCTAAAGCGAACAAGTTGTGCCTAAACTGTGATCTTTAGCAAATCATGTTTATCGTCAGTCTAAACATTTGTCTCGTTTAGATAAAAACATGTTCCGCCACTGCATTGCCCTTTCATAATATACCCAATCTATTTTGATATATTAGATCTTATATATATATATATATATATATATATATATATATATATGTGTGTGTGTGTGTGTATGTAACAGTCAACACAATAATGAGGAATCGCTTTCTTTTATGAACTTATATATCTATACGCGTATATATTTGTGTATGAGTGTATATGTATGTGCATATACATATGTATATATATGTACATATGTATATGCACACAAACACACATATATATATATGATGATTGCAACATCTTGTTAGACGAGTGCCACTCCCTAAAACACTTAAAGTCCATGAGCCCAAAAATGACTTTTTTTTTAGTCCTACCGGTAAATTCACACACTCAACCATGCATGACACTAAAGACGGCCATTGAGATCAATTATTACATGCTTCTAGCATTTTAAGCGTCCACATGTAACAGCTTTTCCATCGCCATAGGACCATTTTTATAGACAAATGTCTGAAGGAGTTTCTATACATAGAAATGTGTTACAGAGTCTTAGCTTTGTACGACAGCTAAGTCTCTCTCCCGGTTCAAAATGTTGAGATCCAGCAACAAGTAAGAGCAAGATAGCCAGCAACAAGTTAAACTGCAGACCAGCTTAATGCGGGTACTGGTCTCCCGCTTTATGGTTTTTTAAATCAGAGATTTGCTTCTCCTAGAAAAGTTGCCTTCACCACGGCTTACGGGAGCCCTCTCCACCCCAACACACACATACATACACACAAACACACACATTGCTAGTTGACCGTTGCCCCCGAAAAAGGGTTCATTCGCCCTTTGGAAGATCTTGGTTTTAATACTTCAGAGAAACTAGCCACCCTCCTCAACAAACAAGGGGACCAGTTTAGTCGCCGATGACCCGACCATGAGGCAGGTAGTACTGGGTTACATGGTACCAGTAGCATATGACATGATCTGACCTAACCTAATATATATATATATATATATATATATATATATATATATATATAAATATAGGAGGAGTGAGTGAGAGAGAAATAACCACGGAGTTCCTTGTCCCTAATGACATGTGAGCCTGAACCATTTTGTATGTTCTAGGATATCGAACTCCAAAGGACTTCAACCGCATTAAAAACATAACTTTGGTGGAAATTGTATGATAATGGCGTTTACATGGAATTCATAAACTGGTGTGAAGTTCATAACGTTTTTTACGTTATCATGATTAAGTATGTTCGTGTCTCTTTGTTTTGAGATATGTTCCAAAATTACTTCACAGAACTACACTAAGTTAAGTGTGTGTAATTCTTTAGGACCAGGTCTGTCGTAGTCAGGAAAACTAAAAATCTAATATATAAAAGGCTATGTCTGCCTGTCTGTCTCTATATTTTCAAACTCTATCTCTACGGAAAGTAAGAGTCACAGATCGGCGCTAAGGGCCTTAAATGATTGGATTTTTTACAGATCGTTCTCTTATGTGATTTGAGCCGGATAAAAATGTGTTTAAGGGGAAAAATGGGTTAAAATTGAAGAAATCCTTGCGCATTTTGTACATTTATTTTAGTTTATTTTTAATTTTTAATTTTCAATTAAGTCATGTGCGTGTCACGTTAGTACAGTGATAACGTCACCAGCTTTGAATATGCAGTTTTGGTTTCCATCCTAGTTGATGGTACACGAATACTTGTTTTTGTTTTACTTTTGAAATCACGACTCTATAATAATACATGAGAAATCTGGACAAATTAAAATATCATATTTAAGCGTATTTTATGCACAAGCTGAGCCCCCCCCCCGTGTTAATATAACTATTGCGAATGAACCAATGTTAAAATCAATACATATTTATAGACTAAAATCATTTAAATGACATTTCATGAGCTTTGACATGTAACATTTTTTGTATACCTGAGAAATTAAAAAACGGCTAACATTCTAATAATACTGTTATAAATAATATTAATATTACTACTACTAATAATACGACCACTAGTACTGCTAGTGCTGCAGCTACTACTACTACTATTAATACTATCACTAGTACTGTTAGTGCTACTGCTGCTACTACATCTACTACTACTACTACTACTACTACTAATAATAATAATAATAATAAAGTTTTGAAATAGACTTGCCTTTCCACAAAAAATCATTCAGTCATACACACAGGCATAGCAAGACATCAACCTCAAAAGATCCCACATAACTGTTGTAAAGGATCAAATCTGATGAAAATACCATAGAAGGTGAGCACCGACCAGACCTCAACTGAAACCTTGTTAAGAATAGTGAAACTTAAAGAGATTTAATGCTAATCAAATTCCATAGAAACCAACGCTTACTGCTAGCTAAAGATTCATGGTAAACAACTGTTACGATAACGCAAAGTGATCTGTATATGTTATCTAAAGAGGCGAATATAGCTCTAAATCTGAGGACACTTATTCTAACTGAAACTCGTTAATCCAATGATCAAGAATGTGTGTGAAAATTACGAGTGAAAAAAAAAATAATAGTAATAATAATAATAATAATAATAATAATAATAATAATAATAATAACGCCCAATAGATGATGCTTACCAACGCTACATGAAAAGGAAAGGTGGAGGAAGATGACTGACTAGCGGGGAAGACTGTGCGAATAATACAAAGAAAAACTAGAAAACTACATAATGCAGAACACAGAAAAACTAATCACTACTGCAAGGTACCCTGTAAAAATAATCACTACTGCAAGGTACACTGTAAAAATAAACAAGACTGAAAACAGTGGCGAGAAAAGAATAATGGGAAGAGAAACAGCTACACAGACGATTCATAAGGATAACAAAAGATTATAATCGCGAAAACATGGATATGGCTACGAAAAGGACACCTAAATAGAGAAACGGAATCCCTTATAACAGCAACACCAGATAACGCGATTAGAACCAACTATATCAAAGCAAAGATCCACAGGACAAAATAAACAGCAAATGCAGACTCTGTGGAAAACGAGACGGCACGATAGACCACATAAAAAGCGAATGCAGTCAACTAGTCTAAATAGAATATAAGAATTTACACAATCAAGTGAGGAAGGCAGTACAGTGACAACTATGCCAACAACTGCATTTTCAACACGTAGATAAATGGTACTAGAACAAAGTTGAATTCGGAAATCACAAAATCCTATGGGGCATGGACATACAAACAGATGAACCTATCCAAGCAAGACGACTGGTTGTTATAATAGTTAAAAAGAAAAAAAGTCAGCAGACCACAGGATGAATATCAAGCAGACTAGGAAGATAAGTAAGTACATGGTACTGACCAGAGAGCTGAAAAGGGATATGGAAGAATAAGAAAGTCAAGATAACACAATAATAATATAAGGCGCACAAACAATCTCGAAAAAATCTTTGTAAAAGAATGAAAGCGATTAGAAGATACAACGGATAACAATAATGAAAACAGAGGAAATAATAAGGAGAACCTTTCAATGCGGTGACTAACACACCAGCTACACACACTAACCGGACACATAGAAACTGTAATAGAATAAAACAAAAATAGAGTAACGCCACATAGAATCAAGAAAACTGAAACTGACTAATTTTAACTAAATCCCTTTAACAAATAGGGGATAATTCAAACAGGTGAAGTATATGGATTACTAAACTCATCATGTTTTTGTGCCTGAATAAAAAACTTAAAATAATCAGAATTAAGCACAGAGAAAAATACTGAAAATTAAATAGGGATCAGTGAAAAACTGTAAATTATTTAGGAGACATGCACTGATTAGACTCCAAATGGCAAAACATGAACCTCTCTAAGGAAATTACAAATAAGCTCCTACTAGCTACTCCCTAGAAATCTTTAAAATCTGGGCCTAGTTAAGTACTGGTATAGTTATAATCAGTACATAAAGCTTAAAACTTTAATATTATACGACTTATCATTGATAAAACACACGGGCTTGATAAGAATACGGACATGAAAAATCTATATGAAACATAGTCGGATCGTTTCAAGCTCATGTGTTGGATATGATATACCGGGTCGTGTGGGCAGAAACTTAAAGGTGGATGCGATTATCAAAACATCCGAGATGTAATAGTTAGTGTGGCATGTGCTATGCCGGCAAAAAGAAATCCGTACTTGTAATTAAAAAAAAAAATCCCTGCAAAGTTAAGCTAAATTTAATGCAACTGTTTAAACAACCTTTACCTCATTTGATTGGCCTTTTATTCCTCTATATTTTTACTTGTACATATTTGACTTGTAATTGAAATATTCTGGTGTTCTCATCAATTAAAAAAATAACTTCAAATTGAGGAGGCAAAAAGAAAGTCCACAGCAACAGATTCGCTTAAAACCAGCTTAAATTATCACCTCTCAATCAGTATAAATATCCACCAACAGGCAACAAAGCATCTCTAATCGTAACTGTTGTTGTTCCAAGGTAAAATTAAATCCATATGCCACGACTTTCTCTTAGTGATCGTCAGGAGCTCATTAATATCTACCTTTCTGGTTTATTAAATCGAGAAATCGGCCGCAGACTGAAATGTGATGAGAAAACGATACGAAAGACTGTGCAAAAGCACCAAAACACCTTCGGTGTTCGTGATGCCCCTAGATCTAGTCGTACTAGAGTTACTTCTAACAGACAAGACAGCGCTATCAAGATCCGCAGTCTAAGAAACAGATTTGAAACGGGTCCCAAAATCCAACAAAAGTGTAATCTTGTTTAAAAGGGCTCTCTTTCTACTGTCAAGAACAGATTAAAGGAATTTAATTTGCGAGGATATATTGCAAGACGCAAGAACAGAGTGCGCCGTCTGGACTTCATCAGATGCAATGAAGATGATGACTCTTCATATTGGTCAAAAGTGCTTTTTAGCGACGAAAGCAAGTTCAATAAGCTAGGCAGTGATGGTAGGCAGTACGTCCGTCGGAGGAAAAACGAAGAATTTAATCCTAGGTTCTCAGTTTCAACGCTGCAAGGTGATGGAGGTTCAGTTTTGGTGTGGGGCATTATTAGTTCCAATGATCCAGGGCCTATAGTTCGCTTTCAAGGTCGAATTAATTCGACCAAGTACATTAATATGTTGACTGAGCATTTTCTACCCTACTCTGGTCGGAATTTGGATGATAATCCCATCTTTATGCAGAATAATACTCCCATTCACAAAACTGGCAATGTCAAGACGTTCCTGGAAGAGCATGGTATCCCTTTTTTGGATTGGCTTACACAGTTACCAGACCTCAATCCTATCAAAAACGTATGGCATTACATCAAGCAACAGCTATGCAATGATAAAATTTCTAATTTGGAAGAACTTGTGACATAAATTAAAGAAAGGTGGGATGCACATTCCCCTGAGTATTGCTGTAGTCTAATTCAAGGAATTCCCAATAGATTGCAGGCTGTCAAATTGCAGAAGGGATATGCTACTGAATATTAACTAGGTCATTGTGTTCCTGTTATATTTGTATTGCATTAATGTCCTAAAGTTACATTTAAATAACAATTTTCCATTGTGCGGACTTTCTCTTTGCCTCCTGATTTTGAAGTTATTTTTTTAAATTGACGTGAACACTAGAATATTTCAATTAAAAGTCAAATATGAATAGGTAAATTATAGAAGAATAAAATGCCAATCAAACGAGTTATAGTTTGTTTAAACAGTTACATTAAATTTAGCTTAAATTTGCAGTTTTTAAAAAAATGACAAGTTCAGACTTTCTTTTTGCCGCCTGTGTAGAAATATATTTGAGAAATGCATGGTAAATTCATGCTTATGCATGATAAGATTTAGTTTTCAGACAATCGTGTGAAAAAATTAGGTGTAATGTGTAAAACATAGAGGAATAAACGGGTGTGTGTGTGTGTGTATGTGTACATAGCAATGTGTGGTTGTATGTCAAATAATTAGTAATACTAAGAGTAAAAAGAAATATTTTGATAAGTTTATTATAAAAACAATTTTGATCACAATTTTTATTTGGAATTGTATCTGTAAACTGATTGTTTATTTATTCTACACTGGCAGGATGGGTGGTCAGTCTTTACATGTTGTAAAATACGCTGACAAATATCTTATTTCATGCAAATTTCGTAGTTATTATTACAGAGCCACTAGAGTGACTATATTACTAATGTTGAAGTGATCGAGCGGGCAGAAATCACCAGCCATTCTGCTGAAGTCACAGCTACACTGGGTCTGGGTCGGGCACGTCTCCAGAATGGAGTATCATCGCCTGCCCAAGATAGTCCTATACGGCGAACTCTATATAGGCCGCCGTGACAAAGAGGCACTGAAGAAACGATATAAAGATTCTCTGAAGAAGTCCCTCGGTGATTGCCACATTGACCCCCAACAGTGGTTTGCTCTCGCTACTGACCATGATACCTGGCAACGTCCTGCCCACCGGGCTGTCACCTTTGAGATCTCCCGCACAGAGAATCTACGGGGGAAGCCCTGCAGGATGAATATTCAGGAAGCCTCAGCAGCATCACCTGACGCGACATTCCTATATATATATATATATATATATATATATATATATATATATATATATATATATATATTACAATAGAAAAATGCGAGCATGGAAAGTAATATGGTTAAGCTTAAACATGATAAAGTGAAGGACTAGTTGTTAAAACTGGAAAAAAAAGGACTAGATATTCTAGTAAAAAACATATCAAATTTATAACTTAAAATATTGCCGCATTAAGAATTGATTATATAATGTTACAAATTGAATTAAAAACATTTTTAATGCTCCAATATTTTAAGTTATAAGTTTATTATATTTTTAACTAGAATATCTTGTCCTTTTCTTTTCCAGTTTTAACAATTAGTCCTTTACTTTTCCATGTTTATGCTTAACCATATTACTTTTCATGCTCGCATTTTTCTATTTTAATCCATGATTATTCTAGGCTTCTAATAAATTAACTGATCTTTGTTTAATTTCAGTCTTATTTGTTTCCCCCTATAAACACACATGGAATAACAATGTACTGCACTCGTCTGCTTTCAATAAAATACCCCAAATTATCTCTGTTTTATTCTTTCATTCTCTCTGTTTCACTCTTTACTTCTCTTTTCGATACAGCAGTGAATTAGTAGCAACAGTAGTCACCGAAGCGACGTTGTTGCTGAGAAACAATCATCAAAAATTCGCTCATATTTTTAACATCAGAAAATTCATCATAACTTGTTTTACTGAAGAAAATTGTATTTTTTTTTCACAGTAGAGCTAAGAAGGTGATCTGTAATCTGTAAAAATTGTTTGAAATTTATTTGAAAAAATGAGTGAGCAGTGAAGCTTTAAAGGAGATCTAAATGACTAAAACGGCCACTTAACAATATAATCGTAATACACTACCGTGTTTGAATGATATATATATATATATATATATATATATAAATATATATATATATATATATATATATATATATATATAGTAATTTATAAAATATATATGGCGACTAAGCTACACTGAATATTCTGCGTTTCATCCACTGTAGGATTCGTCAGGCTAACTAGCTCTACCTACGTATTGAGCACTTTTGAAGTAAATACTTAAAGTTTACGCATAAATCTATACTTTCGTACATTAAATTTATGTGAGTAAATGAAGTAGTTATATATATATATACATATATATATATATATATATATATATATATATATATATATATGAAACCCCTCAAGTTCAGACGGTTCAACTAGTAAATAATAAGCAGACTTAAGTACACATAATATATAAGACGTTAGCCTTGGATATGATTTCAAAATTCCAATCTGAGTTATATATAAACTATCTGTGCAGGTTAATGGTATATTCAAAATAAACAAAACGTCGACATCATAACCAATACGATCTTAGTCCTGTTCAAATGTTGGTTTCTGTTTTAGTCTTTTGTGGGATATTTTTATTTAATCTGTTATCATCTTTATATAACTATGTGTCTACTCTTGTGCATGAGACTGACATATATATATATATATATATATATATATATATTTATACACACACATATATGTATATATATGCACACACACAAATATATGTATATACGCACATATGTATATTAGACGAATAAGATATGTGAGTGTTTATATCAGCATTTCTACGACAGCAGCTGTTACAGGCAGTTAACAGGGGTTGGGGATATAAACCCAATTTCCAATGTTTAATGTAAACAGAACGTGTACTTTCCATGTGGTGCCTGTCAATATGTTCCTACCCACGTTTTTCCTAGTGCATTATAAAACGTTTGATTAGTCGGGGATCTCGACTCATATCAGGGAGTGCCTTCTCTGTTTAGCATCAAAGATCTGAACTGATATTTTTACCCTCTATATTTAGCACTTTATTCGGCGTTGATTTTTTATGTTATCAGAATCTTGCCAAACCTTGCATTTCTGACAAAGTCTGGTATTCTGCCTGTCGTTGCAATATCGCCTATTAAATATTAGAAAACAAAATAAAAATCGCGAGAAAGGGAGAATCATTTTAAGACAAACTAAGACTAAAACGGCATTACTTAACAGTATAATAGGTGATTTTTCTTTGCTTGTTTTTAAATCTGTGATTAAGATTGTAAAAAATAACTCTTTATATGGTTGTATTAAATCTTATGGATTCCAAACAGACTAGTTAAAAAAAATAAAATAAAATAAACGAAGCTCATCAAGAGCTAAACAAACATGAAAATTGTTACTAGGATTGCTAACATGTCTACCTCTAAACTAATTATGTAGTACTGTTGTCATTTGGGCTGATATATCTCTGCCCCATTTAAGGGTTCTTGATAAGATTTAGAAACGTACAAACTTTTCTTCTTCCCTGTAACCTCTTTCTCATAGATGTGATGGTCCTAGTGTCAGTCTTTTTTATGAATACTACATGTCATGTGTGATCAGAATTGTCTGATCTATTCGCCGCTTCCGTTATTCAAGCTCGTTTGATTCGTTGATCTAATGGTCTCAACCAATTCGCTGTTTTAATACCTCATTGTAATACAGTTTTCGTTTTTAACAGCTTCTTTCTGAGAACTGCAGGCTGGTGGACCCCATTATTCTTAACTGTTTTCTCCTGCATATAGTCTTGGTCTTTTCGAAACTAAGCTCGATAGGTATTGCTGTATAATGGGGAACCAACCTGCATACAGAGATATGTACTTGTGATGAAGCATTCATCTGAACGTGTATACGTGTCACTAAACGTCTAGAGTGGTTCTTCACTATTTGAACCCTAATTTATTGTGTTGTTCGTGGTGTGTATATACTTGTTTAAATCGTGCATGTGTAACGTAGCTGAATGTCGGTTATGTTGTAGAGTGGACAGGTTGTATATATAAAGACAATTCACAGTATCTTAATTTGGGAGAAACCTTTTTCTGTTGGATGGTTTATTTCTTGGATCCTCCAGATGGCTGCAACAAAAAAGCATTCCCTCGAAACAGATAACACAATTCAACGGTTACGAAATATATACATTTATTCTTCTGTTCCAGGCCAGTTTAGTCCCAAATCAACGAAGGCTTGTGAACGCTTTCTTTCTACCCCATCTCTTCGGTTGTGCGCGCTTCCCAAACCAAAAAATGACAGTATACATCCAACCCGAAAAGCTTTTCCAGGTAAAAAAATAATTACCTAGCCACGATCAGCAGAACGTAGTTGTCTTCTCATGCCAAGAAAAGAATTTATCACTGAAGATTTCAAAGAGATTTAATATACTTTATGAAGCGATTCTGGCATCTGATGGATTTGTTCTTATCATCGATAGATATAAATACAATCGTCTAACTCTTTGTGGTCAAACTCTCTAATATGCCACAAATACTGCAACATAAAGCATTCTGGTTAAACATAACGGTGATTATAGGGATGGCAGATAAGAGAACAACCTTCACATATAAAGGTCAGCCACGATTGCAAAATCACGAGTTGTCATCTGGCAAGGTATAGAACTCTGAAACCACATTACTAAAGTCAATGTCTAAACCCGTTGAGGAGTCTTGAGTGTAGAGTCATTCTTGAGATGGAAAAATCTAGTTTCAAACAAAAATAAATGGCAGCAGTTCGAAATGCTTTTTCAGGTAAAAAATTAATCCAGTCAGGATCAGCAGGACATGAGATTCAGTATATTTTATAAAGCGATTTTGGCATCTGATTGATTCAATCTTATCATTCGTAGTTATATATAAAACCGGCCAAATCTTTGTGGTCATAATCTTCTACTATGCTAAAGTTCCTTAGCCTTTTGACAGGCAACAAAATGTAGTATCTGTTCTAATGCTACACTTAATCTATTCTGTCCTCGATCAATGAATTGGAAATCCTTCCATACTTAAGGCTATTTTATATTTTCGTTTTAATCTAGCGATCCCCTTTTGGGGGAGCTGGCTCCAACCTTTCTCCCATGTTCCATTGGGTTCAAGTCTGAAAATATACTTGGCCAGTTCATGACTTTTACTCTCAACCTATTCAGTAAAGCAATGGTCGTTTTAGAGGTGTGTTTGGAGTCATTGTCATGCTGGAACACTGTCCTACAACCCAGTTTCTGGAAGGAGGGGATCATGCTTTGCTGCAGTATTTCACAGTACATGTTAAAGTTCATGTTTCTCTCAATGAAATATAACTTTCCAACACCTGAAGCATTCATGCAGCTCCGGACGATGACATCCCCACTAGCATGCTTTACTGTAGGCATGACACACTTATTTTTGCACTCCTCGCCTGGTCGCCGCCACACATGTTTGAAACCATTGGAACCAAACAAATTAATCTTTACCTCATTATACGATAGAATATTGTTTCAGTAGCCCATGTGTTTTGTTGACATATCTTCAGGAAACTGTTTGTGGACTTCTTGTGTAGCGTCTTCAGAAGAGGCTTCAGCCATGCACATCAATTTGATGAAAAGTGCGGCGTATGATCTAAGCACTAACTGGCTGACCCCGTCCTCACCTCTTCAATCTCTGCAACAATGCTGACAGCACTGATATGCTGATCTTTCAAAGAAAGCATTTGGATGTGTTGCTCAGTTTCTTTGAATGACCTATCCGAGGCCTGCGCTGTGGGCACCGCTCTTTTAAAACGCTGGATAATCTTTGCTACTATGCTGCAGCTCAATTTCAGGGTGTTGACAATCTTATTGTAGTCAAGGCCATCTTCATGTAGCGCCACAATTTTAAGATCCTCAGAGAGTTCTTTGCCATGAAGTGCCACGTTGGAAGTTTCAGTGTCCGCATAGAAAGAGTGTAAGAACTGCACTACAAATTTGAACAGACTTGCTTCCTATGTACACATGGGCCTAGTAACACTAATGGAGGAAATAACAAGCAGTGCTCAATTTTGACATTTAGGGTTGTGATTTTTCAGGGGTGAACGAACTCAGTTTTGTTGGCAAGAGTTTTACTTTTAATTGTTATATTTCGAGTTATTTTGAGGGAAAAATTAATTAACTCTGTTATATGAAATGCACACAGAAAACATTTATTGTGGCGAATTGTCACTTTGCATTGTTGTCCCATTAAAAGTATGCTTAAATATCTGCAGAAATGTGAGAGGTCTACTTACTTTTGTGATACACTAGTAACCCTTGAGTTAGTAGGCTAGAATTTTAACCAAAGATTATCGGTGACATAAAATTTGAAGGAAATTAAGTGCCTATAAATGTGAACACGGCTGGCATACATAGTAAACAGTCAGAGATTACTCAACGACCGGAAGTAAGGACACTAGATTTGCGCCTTTTCCTTAATTCACCAAAGAGGATTCAATTAGAATTGTTTATATATATATATATATATATATATATATATATATATATATATATATATATATATAGTCATTTACAGAAGGACTGTTTAATATATATGTAGTCATTTACAGAAGGACTGTTTAACTTGTAACAGCTTTTCAGTGTTCGTAAACACGTATCTCACCCAAGCTCTCGATTGAACCAACAATCATCTAGTTGATAATTAGGAGTTCTATCAAATAGACCAGGGGATCAGCGATAATGTCAGTAATATCTAACAATGCTTTATACAAACATTGACCATCACTATCACATTGCTCTATTTGTTTATTTAAAAAGTAGTAGTGTACGATATCTATCACTACGAAAAGTGTTTAACCTGAGAATAGGGGTGATATATATATATACGTATATATATGTGTATATATATGTATATGTACATATATATATATGTATGTATGTATGATTGCGTGTGAGCATGCAGCCTTAAAGTGTTCTCCAATGGTTTACTGATAACTGATTGCACAACCATGAAAAAAAGAACACATAAAAAATATCTAAGATCTTTTCAAGTTAACACTGATGTGAAGTATTTAATAAAAAATCTAAATGAATGTGTTTTTTTTTGTGTTTGTGAATGTGTGCAGATGTGAGTCATTGCCTAAGTTTTTTTTTTGTATGGGAAGCAAAAGTTGATGTCCTCATTTCTCTCTTGCGTATCGTCGCAATCTTTGTCGTTTTTTTTGTCGCTTTTTTAAAAATCTTTTTCATGTTTTTCTCATTGTCTTCTATCTTCCAAATTTGAGACGATAATTTCAATGAATTTATTTCAAGAATGGAACCCATTAAAATCTACTCGCACATTCCAACCAAGATGTCCTATATGTGATGACTTAGATGCTGAATGCGTGCTGCTGTTCAAATATTTCCAGCCATTTGATTCGACTTGTGGGGATTTTTTCATAATCGTCTTTGAGATTTAATTCTGGATTCCCAGCTGTGTTCCAGATCTGGGTCGCAATTTCATTGTCTTTGTCATTCTTATGTGGATTTTTCGAACTATTGCTCTCAACTTGAGTTTCATTTTCACTACGTTTTAATGGAGTAGTAGATAAAGTACTTGGTAAAATTCAGTTGTTCACTTCGCATCCATTTCTTTATTAATTTTATCTTGAAGCGCAGGGTATTCTGTATCCCCGGGGATCTGATCAAGCGTGTGCGTGTGTGTGCTTTTTGTTTTATTATATAAAAACAATTTTATAAAATCAGCAGTAGGTTTTCTACAGTGTGATGTAGTCTACACTGTATTGTAAACTACGTACGTGCGTGGAGGCATATGGAGTTTCTTCTCGGTTCATCACGATGGGTCCTCGACTAGAGCAGGCAATCAATCGATTTGATTGAAAAAATGAGCGATCTCACTGAAAGTAAATATCGATTTATGCACAACTTTTTGTTTACTTCTATTCGTTTGTTTTGAAGTCATTTTGTTTTACCACTATCACAATTTTATTCAACATCTCTCTCTCTACTTATCTTTCTCTTTATATATGCATATATATATATATATATTTGTATATATATATATTTATTTATTTATTTATATGTATATATCTCTCATCTTTCGTTATATATATAACACCAACATTTTTAGATCGACAGATTCGATTCAAGACATCAGATCTGTTTGTGCAATAGACACACACACACACACATACCCACACATATATTTATATATTATCATTCTTACCTAATCTGAAGGGATCTACGAGATTGTGTTGTTAAGTAAAATAAGACACAGAGTACAATGTCAAGCTTTTCATCCATAGTTCATGTTGCGGGATAAAACCATAGGCCAAACAAAAACCTCAACCCTCTTTAAAAGAGAAAAAAAAGATTTTGTTTAAATGATAATCTATATGACAAATTGAGAAAAGTACCCAACAATCACAACTGAATTCTTCTGACAGCAACCGAAATATTTGAACGCCCTGATATTTTTGTGAATTAAAAATTATGTCTTCGAGCAAAACAATAATATACTAGTTAATAAAACATATTTTAAAATTATATTAGAATGCCAAATAATGAAACATAACTGCGATATGCATTGGCTTTCTAAAAACAATAAACTATGATTATAATATGCAGTTCGGATGACTTTATTGTTACATGATGTGCGTTTAGTGATATTAAGCTTGTTATTTTGAGTTATTCAAGTTTTACGTCATACACGTTATAAAAGATTTTAGCATTGTGCATATGAGCGCATGGTAAGATATAATCAGCATCGAGAGATGGCTGGCTTGCGAAGAAATTTGCAGCAGCAGTAACCGAAAAACGCGCATATGCAAATTAGGGAATGTGGGCGAGAAGAAAAAAGAATAAAAGAGAAAACATGCACAATGTAGTCAGCAAAAGTAAAGTGCCCGTCGAAGAAAATGGACGTATACAGTGAAGACAAGAATGGGCTGGGCGTAGTCAGCGTGCGGTCGGAAGAAAGAGAAACGCGCACCAGGCTAGATGAACATGTGGCAGCGAGAGACTTATTAATTTGGTGTCGAGACGGGAAAGTAACGGTATTAAATGCTTTTGTTAAAAAATAAAAAAAACAATGTTTCATATTTTTGTTCCTGTAACGTTAGAAGATTACCCAGCATACGTTGACCATGCACTATCATTGGTTAAGTGTTGCGATTTGATCTGGCATATTTCATTTACAAGTCCATATTTAGGGTTCTACTCTTACGCAATCGGCCAATAAAAAAAAATTCATTTGGACTATTTTCCAAACCTTTTTTTACTACCGAGCTTCTTCATATGTATCTTGTAGATTTCGGGTATCTTTCTATCAAACCGAATAATTTTTCTATCGAACTGGGGAATCTGCACGGAATTTCAAACAGAACTCTTGATTTAATCCACGACGTTAGCATGCTATTATTTCATCAACCATAGCAATTGTAGCTTGAATGTTACCCACACTAAGAATTGAACCGTTAACACCCAGAAGGATGTAACTTAAAACTGAATTTTATTAAGTACTTTATCCTCTATGCCCCGGGTCTTTGCGGTTCGTATAATCCAAATAATGCTAATAATCACTCATCTAAAGAAACAATCTATACTTCTATAAAAGTATAAGCACCACATATTTTCACCCAACAACAAGAACGTATTCAGCACTGGATGTAATTTCTGTGTGATACGAAAATATTCATAGATTACACATGAAAGATACATAATGAGACACTTTCAATTATTCTAGAAAGCACAGTTGCTCAACTCGAGGAAGGAGTACCACGATTGAATTAGCAAAAACTAGTGTTGGATAAGTGACATTTAAAAAGCGATCCTCCTCAGTAGAAACGGTCAAGACGATTATTTATAAACTGATTCCTCTCAAAAGGAGAAGGTAATGCTTAGAGGGATGTACCTCATAGAACTGCACAGAACCAGAAACGTACTTCAAGTCAACAGGGCATGGCTTTACACTCTGTTGGCTTTGGTGCCAGCTTATGAAACCGGGGCTGCTCAGGCAATACTTAAGAGGTTAGGTTGCTCCTTCTTTATGTACGTTGGCTTAATTTTGTACGATATCACACATATGAAATCATACTCTGCTATTTGCTCGAGTCAAATTGCAAATGCGTGTTTCTTATTTATTTAATATGTCTTCTAATCGTATTCAGTGAAATACTTACAATATATATCATTGTCCCGGATTGAATGACATAAAAAGGGTCATATGCAGACAATTTTTTTGTTTAAATCAGCTCTATCTACACCTGTAACATGGCGCGGATGCACGTTTGCAAATGCATGCAAACTGACGTCACCGATAGGGAAAAATTAAGACTTTAAAAAGAATGTTCCAGATCACGTGCGAAGCGTGGGTGACGTTCGAGAAGAAGATCACGTCGTTGTACGTATAACAAAAAAGCGAGTTGAAGTTCTTTACTATTTTTTGTCTTCTTTGCGACTGAGGTTGTTGCTTCCTGTACAACGTTACGCACTGAGCAAATTCTTCTGAAATCCTATTTATTTATCTTTATCATAAAGTGAAACAATACAAAGAAGACACAGACACTCGTTTTACTATAAGGAATGAAAGAGAAAATGTGCCTAAGCGTTTCTATCGTATTTCAAATTTGTTAGCCATTTCTTTTGTCATATATTCTCACAACTGACTTATTTGAATTGATTGGAGAATGCAAAGAAATTCGCCTAATAAATGTAACACAATAAACACCCTACATCAGCGACGACTGAGCTAGCTAATGTGAATTTTGGCAAGGGCCACATTTAGTGCATGGCAAGATAACCTAGCTGTAAACAGAATTATATCCAGGGACGAGTGACGTGAAGTTGATTCGCTTGTGAATTTATTTTCTTTGACTCTTCCATCTGTAACGTACTCCCGCGTGTACACCTTGACCCAACACGTTGAAGCAGAGTACGTCGCAAGGAACAGAAAACAGGTAATAACTCAACTCGCTTTTTCTTTTGTAAAAACGGCATTTATTTCGTCATTTTCCGGCTACGCATGACTTTGCAGTACGGCTGTGACGCCACCCACGTCTCTGACTTGATTATATTCTCTTATATATTAAATTTACTCCTAAACTAATTAACCGATCATTATGGATATTAATTTTGCTTATATGTTAGATTCACTACTAAACTAATTAACCGATCATTAGGAATTTTAATGTTTATATGATTATATATTTGTATGTCTTGGATCCACTCGTAAACTAATTAACCGATCATTATGTATTGTAATTATGTGTATATGTTTATATATTTGTATGTATTGGATTCACTCATGAACTAATTAACCGATCATTATGAATTTTAATTAGTAGTATATGTTTATATATTTTTATGTATTAGATTCACTCGTAAACTAAATAACGACCATAATGAATTTTAATTATTTGTATATGTTTATCTATTTGTATGTGTTAGATTCACTCCTAAACTAATTAACCGATCATTATGAATTTTTATTACGTTTCATTAGAGTCACTCCTACAATAATAAATCGATCATTATGAATTTTAATTATATGAATAAGTTTATCTATTTCTATGTATTGGATTCACTCGTATACTAAATAACGACCATTATGAATTTTAATTATTGTATATGTTTATCCATTTGTATGTGTTAGATTCACTCCTAAACTAATTAACCGATCATTATGAATTTTTATTACGTGTATATGATTATATATTTCATTAGAGTCACCCCTGCAATAATAAATCGATCATTATGAATTTTAATTATATGTATAAGTTTATATGTTTCTATGTATTGGATTCACTCCTAAACTAATTAACCGATGATTATGAATTTTAATTATGTGTATATATTTATATATTTATATGTATTGGATTCACTCCTAAACTAAATAACCGATCATTTTGCATTTTGATTATGTGTATATGTTCATATATTTGTATGTATTGAATTCACTACTAAACGAATTAACTGATCATTATGAATGATTAGTATGCGTATATGATTATATATTTGTATGTATTGGACTAACACCTAAGCTAACTAACTGATCATTATGAATTTTATGTATTATATATGTTTGCATATTTGTATAGATGTTATATTCCAAAAATTACATACAATGATCCGTGACGTTTTAATGTATTTATGTGTACAAGAAATTCTGTCAAATAAGATACTTGTGCAGTATAGTACTCATATGGAAAAACAAAGATCTTACCTGTGACATATATAAAAGTTAGTAAAACCGAAAATCACGTTTAATATTCGAGTAGTATGACTTGCGTATTAGAAATAATTTGCTTCTTCACTAGAGCACTCACGTAAAAAAAAATTCTTTCCCCTGATGTACAGAAAATTTAGCACAACAGAACATTACAAAAATGTATCGAGTTCTTTAATTTTCAAATTTGAAAAAAAATATATACTTGTACAGTATCCTAATCAGCAAATAAGGTATTTGTACAGTATCCTACCCCCAAATAAGGTACTTGCGCAGTATAGTACCCTCTGAAAAACAAAGGAAATCTTATCTGTGACGTACATACAAATAATACAAAACGAAAAGCATATACTATATTCAAGTAGTATTACATTTATATAAGAAATAAGGTGCTTCTTTAATATAGCACTTTAATTAAATATAGCACTCTAATATAAAAACAAACTCTTATCTCTGACATCCGGAAAAGTTAGCACAACAGAAAATTATGTAAAATCATCGAGTAGTTTCAACTGTATATTAGAAATAAGGTATCTGTACATTATCCTACCCAAGAAATAAGGTACTTATGCAGTATAGTACTCATATGAAAGAACAAAAAATCCTGCTTGTGACGTGCATAAAAGTCATTAAAACAGAAAATCACGTTATATATTCGATTAGCATGACTTTTAAATGAGAAATGAGGTGCTTCTTCAGTATAGCACCCAGATGAAAAAACAAACAGATTCTTACTCTAGACGCACAGAAAATTTAGCGCGATAGAAAATTACTTAAAAGTATCGAGTTCTTTCATTTTTAAATTAGAAAGAAGGTAATTGTACAATATCCTACCCAGGAAATAAGGTACTTGTACAGTGAAGTACACATGAAAAACAAAGAAATTCTTATTTGTGATATACATAAGTTATCAAAATCGAAAATCAAGTAATATATGAGTAGTATGATATTTATATGAAAAAATCCGGTGCTTCTTCATATAAAACAAACACACTCTTACCTGTGACATACAGAAAATTTAGCACAAAAAAATGATGTAAATTATTTTAAATATGTGTTGTACATTGTCCGCTCTAGGTAAGGACGTTTTTTCCACATACGTGCTGTAAACTTCCTGTCCTGGGGAAGGTACAATTATTTCATACATATGTTGTGCTGTTCTAGAGAAGGTAAAACTTTTTTTTTTTTTGCTCAAGATGGCAAATGATGCATAGACTTTATCCTAGGAATAATAGGTATGTTCAAAATTTTTCTCATTGTCTTATACGATCCCGAGTAGCGCCGGGTGGCCTTGCCAGTTAAGGTTAAAACACGGGCACATAAGAAAAGAGAGAAGAAGAACTCATAGAAAACCAAGAGAGAAAGACAGTATGAGTAGAATGACAAACTATCATGAAGAAAGGAATTAAGATATAGTAGTATTAAAAAATGCGGATAAATTTATGAGGTTGAATTTTAAGTTCATTAAATTTACCAGATGTAAGAATATTGAACAGTAAAGAGATCCGATTAGTGTAAATAGGTTTATCAAAATATTAGCAAATAAGTATTAATAAAATACCATAAAGTAAATATAAAATATCTGTTAGGATAAAAACAAACTTCCATAATTTGCTGGAAGGATTTATACACTTAAGTTCAATTATCCAACTAATATTTGAATAATGAATATGCATAGCAAAATACTAATAAAAGAGAAACGACGTTGCGAGCCTGTCTCTGCTTTATCGTTATTTTCATGTCAGATGCTCGTCTGAGCTTCAATATATGGTCCCCCTCGCCAAACTTTCACAAAACACACTCGTCTAGCTAAAACCACTATCAATAATTCCTCCTACTCTTTATCTGTGCCTAAACATAAACGTAGATTCCAAAAACAAAGTTTCTTTCTTAGAACTGCACGCCTGTGAAACTCTTTTCCGTTTGCCTGCTTTCCAGCTGACTACAATTTGATTGTCGTCAAGTCCAACGTAAACAAGTTCTTGATGAACCGTCCCCCTAAGCAATCCAATTCACAAAATTTCCACTGCTTATGTTTACTACGCTATAATCCCATTGACTAATGTATACCAATTA